>NC_091482.1:26031720-26334220 GCF_036971445.1 Narcine bancroftii
GCATCAGAAATATATCTGTCTCTTATATATGCTGAATAATCCATTTGAGTTCCTCCAGCATTTCAGTGTTTTTACTACTGTACAATCACAGCATCTACAGCCCACTCAGCTCTCAATGACCTGAAAAACAGCAATTCATACATACAGCTGCACTTCACGGACTGCAGCTCGGCCTTCAAAGCCATTCTTTCTTCAGTGCTGGTCAAGAAGCTAAAAACTGGAGGGGGGGGGGTCACGTGATGCCATGAGGGATGACAGGCATCCTCATGACTCCCGTTGAATTAGTTTTAAAAGAAAAGTACCTATTTAGAAAAGTTTTTTTTTTAAAAAAGAAAATTATTTTAAAGTTAGTGTAAACCATCTAACTAAACTTTTAAGATGTCACCTAAGCCAACTCCTACTAAGAAGTCAGAAGAGAAGAAAAAAAACTGGGCCTACCTCAGCGTCGAGGCAGGCCACTGAGGTACTTTCTGGATCCGCCGGTGAGGACCCAGGAGAGGGACCCTCCTTCCCATCAAGCCGTAAAGATGGCGCCAGAGGAAAACTTAAAACTGCAACGCGCATGCGCAAGAAGCCAGGCATGCGTGGCGCGATAGAAAAGTAGTCTGAGAAAAAAAAATTCAAAGTCTTTTAAACGACAGTCTAATGAGCCAACTTCAGAGCATGAAGGAGACAAACCCAGTGGAAGAAGGTTCAGAAGAGGAACAGAGCAGAGGGGGGAAAAAACTTTTAAGAAAGAAATGAGCAAGATTGAATCCAAAATTGATGAACTTCAAATTAAAATTAATTAGACTTTGGAAAATTATGTGAAATTGCTATCAGAAGAATTGAAGCAAGCTTAACCAGATTTGGCAGTTAAAGTGGACAATGCATTGAAGGCAATGAATAATATTACACAAAGGATGGATAAGATAGAAAATAAGGTTCAAGATGTTCGAGAGAGCATGCAGCATATTGAAGATAGTGTATCAGAATATTTAATGACTAATTTAATCTTGATGAATGAAAAATTGTTGGAGAAAGTCAGTATTTTAGAAAACTATAGAAGAAATAATATTAAAATAGTGGGATTATCTGAAGGAGAAGGTGTGAATCGGTTCTTTCGAGAATGGATATCGAAGATATTTGGAGAGGAACATTTTGAAGACAAGATTTTAATTGAAGGAGCCCATAGAGCTTTAAGATCAAAGTCAGGTCTGACCCAGAGACTCCGATCTATCCTGGTTAGATTTTTGAATTACCAGGATAGAGAGGGGCTTCTGGGTTTGGTGATGAAAAGGGCTGAGGAATATGCACCTTTGAACTATGAAGGGAATAACATTTTCTTTTATCCAGATTTGAGTCAAACTTTGTTAAAGAGAAGGAAAGAATTTAATCCAGTTAAGAGAGCTTTGTATGATAAAGTTACAGATTTGTGTTGCTTTATCCTGCTACTTTGAAAATTTTTGTACCAGGTCAACAGAATGTTTCTTTTCCGCAAATTTTGTTCAAGCTGGAAAATATGCTCAAAGTTTGTCTAAAGCCCAAGTAACAGAAGGCATTGATTTGTTGCAATGAATTTAATATACCATTTTTTTTTGATGGATGAAGAATTGATTGAAATATTATTTATTCTTACGTTAGATGGAATTGATTGGTTGATTAATGTGAAAGAGTATATAGATATGTTTTTGGGAAAAAAATTGGGAAAGGTTTGTTAGAGTAGGTCACATGCAAACACTTTGAAACAGATCTTATTTGAAATACAGGCACTCTGCTAATGCTAGACACATTGGCGAGAGGGAGAGGTCTGGCTGTCTAATGTTTCACTTGGAATAAGGGAAACAAAAAGGAACTCTGTGGTGACCTGAAAGAAAGAGGTTATCATCTGGAGGACCCTGAGAAGGCAAGTTTCGTCAGTAAGACATTGGAGTGGCTGATGGAAGTATATCAGCTGTGGATGTCCTGGAACAACAAATCTCTCTCTGAAAACCAACAAGAACTTTCCTTAGCAGCAACCATTTACCTTTCGAGCACCAAAGCCTGGTGAACTTTATACATGATAGATTCTGTGCACAGTATAAGAATTGTCTGCAACCAGTGAACTTGGAGGAATGAGAAGTGAGATTGGACTGTGAAGCAAATAACTTTTCTGAACTTACACACATGTTACATACACAGGCACTTAGAATTAGAAGGGGGTTAAGTTAATAGCGTTAAGATAAAGTTTGATTCTATTTTCATGTTTAAAGATAATTAAAAGCAACTTTTGTTTAAGTAACCATTCGTCTTGATGAATATCTGTTGCTGCTGGGTTTTGGGGTTCTCTGAGCTCGTAACAATAAATTAAGTTTTTTTTCTGGTGGGGTTTGGGGGATATGTTAAGTTAGTTTCTGGGAGTTGCATATGTTTTCATGGCTTTGCCATGACCCATAAAATGAAGGGAGATGGTGCTAGTTTTTACAGTACTTATTGGGTGGAGATTTTCATGAGGGAAAATTACCTCAGTTGGTACATACAGATCAAACAGGTTTTATTAAGAATAGATGTGCATCTGACAATATTCTTAGATTTATAACGTTGATCAATGCATCAAGTCAGCATTTCAACCAACCAATGGTGGTTGCACTTGATGCAGAAAAAGTATTTGATAGGGTTAAATGGAATTTTTTATTTAAGGTGATGGAGAAGTTTAATTTCGATCCTTTTTTAAAAAACTGGTTGGGTTAAGGCATTGTATAAAAATCCAATTGCTATGGTGGCCAAACTTCTTTGCCATTTAAATTATCGTGATCAACTTGTCAAGGTTGTCCATTGTCACCAGCCTTGCTTGCGTTGGTCATTGAACCATTAGCTCAGGTAATTCAACAGAACGACAAGGTTAAAGGGATAAGAATTGCAGATGATCAATACAAGATTAATTTATTTTATGATGATGTATTGATTTATTTCAAATATTTACAAGAATGTTCAGTTCAATTTGGGGAGTTATCTGGGTACAAGGTGAATTGGGATAAGAGTGAAATATTGCCAATTTTGGAAGTGGATTATAAAGAGTGTAAAAATATTATAAAATTAAGATGGTCTGATAAAATTAAATATTTAGGGGTAACTGTGAATGCAAATTATCAATCTTTATACAAGTTAAATGATGTACCTTTATTGAAAAAGATTTAAAGGGATTTGATTAAATGGAAGGATCTTCCATTAACATTAATAGGTAGAGTAAGTTGAATTAAAATGAACATTTTTCCTTGTATTCAATACTTATTTCAGACAATTCCATGTTTACTTTCAAAGGGTTTTTTTTCCCCAGGATTTGAATAAGGTGGTGAGGAAATTTTTATGGAAGGGAAAATTAGCTTGAGTAGCTTTATAGAAATGGATCCTTGACATTCTGATTGGAAGACCATGGTCAGTATGAATTGGAAACGTCTCCTCCTCATTGATCATCAACACAGGCGCATCCCAAGGATAAGTGCTTAGCCAACTGCTCTACTCATTGTGCACCCATGACTGTGTAGCCATGCACAATTCCAATGCCATGTACAAGTTTGTTGATGACACAATTGTCAGTATAATCACAAACAGCAATGAAGATGCGTACAGGAGGGTGATAGATCAGCTTGTTGAATGGTCTAACAACAAAACTTTGTGCTCAATGTCAGCAAAACCAAGGAGATGATTGTGGACTTCAGGATTAAGTCAGGGGAACATGACCCAGTCCTCATCGAGGGCTCAGTAGTGGAGAGGGTCAAGAACTTCAAAGTTCTGAGTGTCAACATCTCAGAGGATCTGTCCTGGAGGCTCCACATTGATGCAATCACAAAGAAGGCTCACCAGCGTCTGTACTTTGTGAGGTGTCTGAGGTGGTTCGGTATGTCACCGAAGACTCTCTGAAGCTTCTACAGTTGTACCATGGAGAGAGCATTCTGGCTGGTTGCATCAATTGCTGGTATGGAGGCGCCAACTTTCAGGACAAGAGTAAACTTCAGAGGGTTGTTAACTCAGCTTGTGACATCACTGGTACCAGACTTCACTCCATCAGATGTCCTGGCCTTTATCAGTGGTGCTGCAATGGCTATGGTGAAGAGCTTTGCAATTTTGTGTGCAAAGATCACCATCCTGCTCTGGTCTAACCATAGGCTTAGGTTCATCATTGCCAACAAAGCCCTATTCTTCCTTAGAAGCTGAAGGAAGTTTGGCATGTTCTCAAAGTCTCTTAACAATTTTTATAGATGCACCATAGAAAGTGCCTGAATGCTTGCCCTTTGGTACAGGAACTGTTCTGCCAAAGACCAAAAAAACCCCGCACTGTGGTGAACACAGCTCAGTCTATCATGTAAATCACCCTCCCCTCCATCAACTCAGTCTGCACCTCCACTGTCTCAGGAAAGCAGCGAACAGGTCACACTCTTTTCTCCCTTCAGGCAGAAGGTACAAGAGGCTGAAGCACACACCAGCAGGTTCAATGACAGTTTCTTCCCAATTGTTAGACTATTTAAGGTCTTCTGATTTGTAAAACGCTCCTATCCTTGCACTATTTAAAATGAACATTTTCTCTTTAACACAATATGCTCTGTACTTTTGTTTTATTTTGGACTACCCTGTGTACTCAAGGATAGCTTGACTTGCCTGGATAATAAAGTCCCATCAACGTATAGGTGAAAATAACTAATTAAATTATTAATATAAAGGGAACAAATTGAAATGCAATGGATATCCATGGTAATCAGCAAAGATAAACTTAACTCAAATATCAATGATCTCAGATTCACTCCAGAGCACCAACCAGGACAGAGACACTAGAAACTGCTGATATTGGAACCTGGAGCAACAGATGAAAGGCTGAAGGATCTGAATGCGACCAGAAACATCTGTGGGCACAAAGGGGTGAGGGAGTTTACAGTTGAGATTCTGCATCAGGAGCTGTCTAATACATCACGACCAACTCATGTAGGTTTTTGACTGACTACAAAAGTCCATCAACCATTTACCACCACTGATGCAGCTTCACCCACTGATTCTTCCAACAGAATCATACAAATTTAGTTGTAGATGTCAGATTTATCGTCAGAGTATATACATGGACATCACATACAATCCTGAGATTCCTTTGATAATCGCTGCTGGTCTCCAAAGGCAGCATTCCCTGTGGATGTAATCAATAGCGGGGAGGGTTTTGCCTGTATTGTCCTGGGCTGTGACCACCTGCTTTTGGAGGGCTTTACGCTCAGGGATATTGGTGTTTCCCTACCAGTCTGTGATGCAGCCGGTCAGCACACTTTTCACCACATCTCTGTAGAAATTTGCCAAGGTTTCTGATGTCATAATCGAACCACCACAAACTCCTGAGGAAGTAGAAGCGCTGAAGTGCTCTCTTCACGATGCCTTTGGTGTTTTGGGTCCAGGAAGGATCTTTTGAGATAGAGACACCCAATGACTTCAATTTGCTCACCCTCTCCATCTCTGATTCCCTAATGATCACTGGATTGTATACCTCTGCCTTTCCTGAAGTCAACAATCAGCTCCTTGGTTTCGGTGACATTGAGTTCAAGGTTGTTGTTGGTGCATCATTCACCCAAGCTTTAAGCTTTCAATCTCCCTCCTGTGTGCTGACTCCTCCCGTGTGCTGACTCCTCCCCTTTCTTTATACAACCCACTACTGTGGTACCATCAGCAAATTTGTAAATGGTGTTGTTCTCATACTGAACCACACAGTCATAGGTATAAAGTGAGTGGGGCAGGGGGGCCAAGAACACAGCCCTGTGGTGCTCCAGGACTGATGGAGATTGTGGAGGAGAAGTTCTTACCAATTGTGGTCCAAAGGCGAGGGAACCCATGATCCAATTGCACAAGTCTTGGAGCTTGCTGATCAGTTTTGAGGAGATGAAGGTGTTAAATGCCAAACAATAAAGAGCATTCTGACCAATGCATCTTTGTTATTGAAGTGTTCCAGAGCTTTGTGTAGAGCCAGTGAGATGGCATCTGCCATAGACCTGTTACTACTACAGGCTAACTGGAAAGTAACCATGTCACCCCTCAGACAGGAGCTGATAGGCTTCAACACCAGCCTTTCTAACACTTCATCACTGTTGATGTAAGGTCCATAATCATTAAGGTAGGTTTCTACACAGATTGATGCAGGAGTAAAAATTCACCTTTAAGCCAGATGGAAAATAAATAGCAGAAGTCCGCCTGTTCGCTTTACATTGCAAAATGTTCACATCTATTGACTTTAACTGAAGTAAAAGGTGTTTTGGACGGGGAAGAACTGGATTGATCAGTAACCAGCGTCCAAAATATTCGTTAACAGCGGCTTAAGACACCTTACAAAAGACACTACGATACCTGGAATCAGCGCGAGTGGAAGGAAAAGAATGGTCGTCGTTTTCAGTCGAAAGGGTTTCGACCATTACTGATACTTACTTGACCCTCTGAGTTTCTCCAATAGTTTGTGTTTAGAAATGAAAACCTTAAATAGTTCAAATAACGACGGGGATTCACAAGTTTTAAAAAGTTCGTCGTTTTCAGCCGCAATAAAAAAAAGTGAATTGTTTTTATTCCAAAAGGAACTTCGACTACAAAGTAGCAACATTGAAGCCTTCGATTGAAACCTTTAAACTGATGAGTTATTAGTTGCCAATGCCCCAACCATTCGCGCATCCAGCTGACCTCTCGCCGGGCGACAAATTGCTCCATTTAACGATTTGTGTAGTTATTGATTAATTCCGAACAATTTGAGAAACACAGGTCCAAAGGTCATCTCCATTTGATATATTTACGCCTAGATTGTTACCTGGGGGTGGGTGGGGGGAGTTCTCAACCTTATTTGAATTGTCTCTTTGGATATGTATTCTTTTCCAGACATCGGTCTGTTTTCGCCTAAACTATCCTTTACAACACCGGGGAGGGGGTATCGGTTTTAGGCGTGGCGATGAATCAATGCCTGTCACAGTATCTCAGGGAGATACTGTAAACAGCAAACCAGGTGTGTGGAAAGCCTGCTTTCATTTAACGGCCAATAAGCTGCTCCAACTACTGCTACCCCAAGTATAATTTTGATAGAGTTTGTGAGTCCAATTTATTTTGGGAGTGCATTTTCAGTCTCAATAAAGCATACTCGTGTCCCACGAAGTAATTAGGTTTCAACGGAAATGGGGTGAAGCCCCTGACGAAGTTATGATCTAATAGGGAGGGGCATGGAAGAACACAACCCGCCTCCATGCATGTAATAAGTACCGTTGTGTGCGCTGCACGGCGCTCAGAACGGCTGAAGACAACAGTTGTCGCTGGTTGTTCGTGGAATCGAGTCAAGAATGGCATCAATGGGACTCCAGATCCTGGGCATCGCCCTGTGCGTGATTGGGTGGCTGGGAGCCATTATCACCTGTGTCCTTCCCATGTGGCGAGTGACCGCTTTCGTTGGAAACAACATCGTGGTGGCGCAGATCATCTGGGAGGGTCTGTGGATGAACTGCATTGTCCAGAGCACCGGCCAGATGCAATGCAAGGTGTACGACTCGCTCTTGGCGCTCTCCCAAGATCTCCAGGCTTCCCGAGCCCTGACCGTCATTGCCATCGTGGTGGGGGTCCTGGGCATCCTCATCTCCATCGTGGGCGGAAAGTGCACCAACTGCATCGAAAACGAGGTGACCAAGGCTAAGGTCACGATCATCTCCGGGATTATCTTCATCCTGGCCGGGCTCCTGACCCTGATCCCCGTGTCCTGGTCGGCGAACACCATCATCAAGGATTTCTACAACCCGCTGGTGACCGACGCCCAGCGGAGGGAACTGGGCGCCTCCCTGTATATCGGATGGGGCACCTCGGGGCTGCTGATCCTCGGAGGGGCTTTGCTCTGCTGCTCCTGCCCCCCGAAAGAAGGCAATTCGTATACTGCCAAGTATTCTGCAGCCAAGTCTTCTGCCAGCAGGAACTACGTGTGAAGGAATGGATCAACCTTTGGAGACGTGAGGCTCTCGCCAGTGCGGACTTGTTGCACACCCGTTCTCTTCACTCCAATGGTTAGAGCGATCTTTTCCGTTAAATGGAATTTCCGATCGTTTGAGCGAAATATAAAGCTCTCTGAACATTTGTTTTTTTCTGATGGTTAAGAAGACAATTTTCGTTGTCGGTTTTTGTTGTAATAAAGGGTTTGGTAACAAAGAAATCTCTTGGTTCGATACAACTTAGAAATGGAAGTCCCCGCCTAGGGGGAGTGGGACACTTGTATAATTTGCTTTCGGATCCATTTGACTGGGCGGTAACGTTCAATTCACTGAATGATCCCGTCTCATGAGTATTGTAATTTTTAATATCGCTTCTTTTCCACTTGTCGGTTTGTAACACATTTCATGATTTTAATACGACGTATTCTTGTTTCTACTTTTAAATAAATATCAAGTTTTGTCTCTCCCAATTTATCGTATGGTGATTATTTCTTTGGAACCTCCCCCTCCCAACGCTCTTGATCTGAAATTCCTTTGCATGTTTCCAATTGCTCTCGGAAAGGTGGGTTTTCTGTTGCAATGGAGCAGAATATTTGCTTCAATTCCCCGTAAAAGTGGTTAAAGGAATCACGCGAGGAATCGTGGCGATTAAAGCTGGTGGTGGGGAGGGCGTTTCTGAGACGGGGAAACCTGGAGTGCGGATATTGGAAGCTCTCGCTCCTCTTGCCCGCTTCTCTACTTCATCCCCACGCTATTTTCAACGGAGGCAAAACAATCTTATCGACGCTCATCACAATTGGGGCAGATCGCTAAGAGTTGAAGGTCGAGTCTCCAATAGGGGGACCATTAACCGGTTTCCCCTCGAGTTGGAAAACATGTTTAAAAAGCCAAACGATTCACTTACTATTTTAAGCAATGTTGAATGATAAAGATTTGAGGGGGATTGAAGCGTTTTGATGACTAGGCGTGGGGGCTTGATCTCAACCTTTTTTCTTTCCACTCACCTACAACTTCAAGTAATCCCTCTGCTCTAGGTTCTCTGATTAGATTAGTAAGGGTTTGCTTAAGGTGGTATGTGGGTGGAAAGAAAAAGTTTGAAAACTACTGTTTTAATTGTACCTCATTATGTGCGCGGTTTCAGAACTCCAAATGCCAATATTTCTCAAGTAAAGTTTTTCAGTAACTATTGGGTCGAGAGCAGTGATTCTCAACCTTCCCTTCCCACTCATATACCACCTTAAGCAATCCCTTGCTAATCACAGAGCACCGATGGCATAGGGAATATTTAAAAGTGGTATGTGAGGGGAAAGAAAAAGGGTGAGAACCTCTAGCACCAGATGAGTTGAGCTGAGACTGGAGGTGGAAATATAATAAAGTTACTGAGGGATTATTTAAAAAATAAAGTCCCACAATGAGTGACTTTTAAGGACTGAGCTTCATGTTCTGTTTGTCCCTCGCCACAGCTTTCAATGCTGTGATTTTCCCCCTTCTTCCCATACTCTAATGGACTATTCCAGACAAAATACAGGAGGAACCATGGATCACTTTCCTGATGTTGGGATCCACTTGTACAATAACATTCAGGTAGTTGCTAAGAGAAGGGTGTGGCTTGGGAACTGAACATTGTGAAATAGACTGAAGACATTTCTTCCCCCCCCCCCCCCCCACATCTATATGAAGGAAATCCCAGTTCATTCAGAATTTGACATCAGTCAAGTTTAGATTTATTGTTAAGACGTATACAACCCTGAGATTCTTTTGTCCCGTGGGTGAGGCAGAATTCCCACTTGTTGGTAGGGCAAGAAAAAACTGTACACACGTGAACAAATAAAGAAATGTAAACAACTGTGCAATACAGAGAAGGGGGAAAATCTATAAAGGGTAAAAGTAAGATTCCTTAAATGAGTCCCTGATTGAGTTTGTTGAGGAGTCTGATGGTGAAGGTAGCAGCTGTTCCTGACCCTGATTATGCCAGTCTTGTTGCACCTATACCTCTTTCCTGATGACAGCAGTGAGAACAGAGCATGTGCTAAGTGGCATAGATCCTTGATGATTGCTGCTGCTCTGACAGCAGTGTTCCCTGCAAATGTTCATGATAGGAGATATTTACCCATGATGTCCTTGGGCTGTGTCCACTAGCTTCTGCACAGCTTTCTACTCGGAGTATTGGTGTCCCCATACCAGGCTGTGATGCAGCCAGCCAGCACACTTTCCACCACATGCCTGTAGAAATTTGCCAAGGTTTCTGATGTCATACTAAACCTCTGCAAACTCATGAGGAAGTAAAGGTGCTTTCTTCATGATGCCATTAGTGCGTAGGATCTAGGAAAGATCCTCCGAGAATAGTGACTCCCAAGAACTTAAGTTTGCTCCACCTCTGGTTTTCCCTTCCTGAAGTCAACAATCAACTTGGTTTTGACGACATTGAGTGCAAGATGGTTGTAGGTGCACCATTCAGCCAGGTTTTCAATCTCCCTCCTGTGTACTAACTCCACCCCGTTTTATATAACCCACTACACTTATGTCATCGGTGAATTTGTAGATTTGTTATTGTGTAAAGGTTGTAGAACAGGGGGCAATTTAAAAGAGAATGGAGAGGTCAAAAGGGAAGAGCAGGCAACAAGGTTGTATTTATTATTGGGCATGTTTCTGTTGAGCACAGGGAGAGTCTGGATAGAAAATCCTAAGGAGAATGATTAGTTTTAACAACTGCTCTGGGATTTTCTCTGTGCCAGTTTGCATAATTTAGACATACGGCACGGTAACAGGCCATTTCAGCCCACGAGTCTGTGTTGCCCAATTTATACCTAATTAACCTACACTCCCAGTGTGTTTCGAAAGGTGGGAGGAAACTGGAGCCCCTGGGAAAAAACCCACACAGGACATACAAACTTCTTATAGACCCTGGTCCTGATCGCTGGCTCTATAAAGACATTGCACTGTTAAGCCAACTATGCCACCCTTAATGAAGAATAAAAATAAAATCCTGCCGAAAGTGCTGAGAATTGGTAGATTAATTAGATGCTTTAAATTGTCCCTAGTGTGCAGAATACTGGTGTAATCTGCAATAGAGTTAATAGAAATGTGAGAGAATAAGAGGGATTAAAGTGGATTTGTGTAAAAATGGATGGTTGATTGTCAGCACAGGCATGGTGCATTGAATCTCTTTTTTGTGAATGTGGGACAAGAAGGGATGAGTGAAAGGATCGGTAGGTTTCGTGGCACCACCACTGGAGGTGAGGTGCAACTCTTGGACCTCCTCCCTCACCAGCAACCAGGGAACTAAACAGCCCTTCCAAGTGAGGGAAAGACTCACACGCATCTCCAAACTCATCTACTACTTTTGGTATTCCTGATGAAGCATTCTCTACATTGGTGAGACCATGTGCCAATTTGGGGACTATTTTGCAGAGATCTGTGCTCCGTCCACAATAACCATCCTGGGATCCCAATTGCCTCCATTTCAACTCCCTTTCCCAACTGACCTTTCCATTCTTGGCCTGCTTCACTGCCAGAATGAGGGCCAACACAAACTTCTCTTATTCCACCTGGTATCAGTATCAGGTTCGGTGGGTTCACAGAGAGACGAGTCTGGATAAAAGTGGTACAATCATGTGTAACTTTAATGAACACATGGGAGACAAACAGGGGAGAACATTAAACTGTACTTGATTACTATTTCACTTAAGCAATGATATAGACATTCACCTCAGACTTAGGTTGGACTCCGACAATAGTGTACCTCAACATGTTCACACTCTTGAATACACATACTACAAACAGGGACTCTTACACCTACCTGGTTCCCTGATTAATGGGGGTGTGGCTCCCTGCAAGTATTGATCTATCGCAATAGTATGGCTCAGCTTCAGTGTAATGCACACCTTAACTGCGACACTTCCACTGATGTCCACAGTAGTGAGCTGGCATGATGTCCTGGGCTTGGACTATAAGGCAGAGAGAAAGAATGTGCTATGTATCCATGTGCTAATCTATGGCACAGGTAATCTATGCTTCTAGCCAATGATGACCCTAAGTAATTTAAATTAGCCAATGGCAAGGTGTGCACTAATGGGTAGCCAGAGTCGAACCTTGATTGACAGGTGATGTGACTTCCAAATAAGTTTCAGACTGGGAGGACATGTGACCATCCACAATGCAGTCATGGAGGCCACGTTTCTTCCACACACAACTGTAGTCTACAACCCAATGAACATTTAATTTTCAAATTCCACTTATTCTCATCCCCCTGCCCCTCTCAGTTTTATCCTAACTACATTTTACCAATAGGATCCCCTCTCCCTCTAGTTCCAATGGTTCAATCTGTCCTTTTCGCCCCTCACAATGTCTATAATAATTATCATTATCACCTTTTTCCTTGTCAGATTCTAGCCAATAGCATTTATTTCCACCACCCTCCTATCAGCCATTTCAAGCTTCATGATCTATTGATGTACTAGGCTCCAAATTTTGGGGTAGTTGGGGGAGGAATTTAGTTAGGGGGGAAGGGGTAGTAGGGGTCTAATGTGTTTTCTAATAATCGTCCAGTGTAAGAATGTGGTTTTATTTTATATCTGTATTTTTAAATATATAAATATATATATTTTTAAAAAGCTTCATGATCTATAATCTTTCTCCAACTGATGCCCCCTTTTTCCCTCACCTCTCCTTTTGATGGGCACCTACTAATCAACTTCTAATGTCTCCCAACTCCATCACTCACCCCCCCCCCCATATCCATTATCCTTCTCCAATTAGTAATGGCCCCTGTCTAATCTCTCTTACCCTGTCCTTATACTGGGTATCTGCACACCGTCTTGATGGGCTCAGAACCAAAACATCAACAATTCTTTTACTCCCACTGATGCTTGGATGCTCTGCTAAACTCCTCCATTGTTTTTTGCATTAATATAGTTTGCAGGGCCAATGTTGAAACATTTGAGATTTTAGAACTGCAATTGCAAACGAATTGGGAATTACTGGGAGCAGATGCAGACTAAATACAGTCAGGAAAAGGTGGAGAGTCAGGGAAGTCAACACAATTATTAAGATGTTGGGAACAAAAAGACTACTTGAGATGGCAAGTTGAAAGGAATGGCTGTGAGAATAGAAGGGAAATTATCAAAGGTTTCCTCTGACAAAGATACCTCTATGTCATGAAAAGATTTAAGCTGGTGTGTCCTCAATCAGGGGTCAGGGGAGGGTAACTTGTACCAGGAATGGGGAAGTTAATAAATAGTAGAGAAATGAACTCAAATTGTAGTTCTGTATTCTGTTTTGCACAAGCAGTTTGTTTACATTTATTATCTGTTTACAAAGTTCTTTATTTGTTTACATGTATACACTCTGTACAGATTTTTTTATTGCATTACTAATTAGTGGTAATTCTGCAGTGCCTGCAGGTAAAAAGAATCTCAGGATTGTAAGTGATATCATGTATGTACTCTGACAACCAAGTAAAACACAAAAATCTGTAGACTCTGTGGTTGAAGTAAAACTCAGCAGGTCAAACGGTGACCTTTATATAGCAAAAAGGTAAAAATACAGAACTGATGTTTTGGGCTTGAGCCCTTCATCAAAGTATGCAAAAAATGTTGGCAGGGGTCTGAACAAGAGAGTGGGGGAGGGAGGCTTGGTCGGAAAGGCAGGAAGTAATAGGTGGAGAAGGGAAGAAAATTCTAGTTGATCTATCAATCTAGTGCTCAGCAAATAGTTTGGGTTGGGAAGTGCCACTTTTAAAAAATATGGAACGCTTCACGAATTTGTATATCACCCTTGTGCGGGGGCCATGCAAATCTTCTCGCTATCATTCCAATTTTAGTATATGTGCTGCTGAAGCGAACATGGAAGTGCCACTTTTCAGATGCCAATCTGGTTCTTATTTGCCTTCTCAGGCAAATCTAAAATAAAACCAGATAAGCCTCGATCCGCAACCTGTTGAAGACCAGATCTATGGCATTTAGATCAGGTGATTCAGAGTCTCTAACGGAAGTTCAAGCACAACAAGCATAAAGCCACCATCAATGTAAAAATTCTGGACAAAGCTGAATTCTCAGACAGACACAGTAGCTACAGCAGGGCTTGCATTCTATCACTTCCTTTAAGACAAAACCAAGTAGCATCAGTAATTATTTAACACCTCTTCTGGATGAGTTCCAAAGGGCAAATAATGATGCACCCTCTGCAAGTTACAACTGTCCTGACTGACCATGTGCTCCCAGTCACTGAGGGCGATGTGAAAAGAACCTTTAGGAGGATAAATCTAGGAGAACATCCAACCCAAGCAGTGTACATGGCTGTATCCTTAAAACCTAAGGCTGGATAGTTTATAGACTTTTTAAATCCCTTGCTGCTACTGTCAGTAGTCTACACCAGCTTCAAAAGGTCATCCTGCTCAAGATCAATCCTTCCATATTTAGTATCTGATTCCCTTTTGTGTGGTAATTTAGTTTAAACATTACTCAAGTGCAGCTGCAGCTAGGAAGAAGAATTTCAGTGGGTTTGTATGTTGTAATTCGTGTCATCTCATCATCTCAATATTCCCATAGGAATTTAATAGAATCAAACCATTATCCCATTGGAGTTCCCACCAGTTTCCTCTTTTTCACCATCTCTAATAAAGTACATATTAAAGAGTTAAAAACAGTATACAATAGGTAGAGTTAATCAATATTACAATCGGCAAATAATGCACAAAAACGTGCTGGAGAAACTCAGCAGGTTGCCCAGCGCCCATAAGAGGCAAAAACATCTAATCAACATTTCAGGCCTTAGCCCTTCAACAAGTTATGAGCAAAAAGTAGGGAGGTGCCTGAATAAAAAGGCGGGGAGAGGAGCACAGGCCAACAGCAAAGAGACACTGACCAGCGTATCTTCAAAACAATCATTTTTAAAATAACTATTAATAAAAATCTTACTTAACTCTAAACTTAGCCCCACTATGTGCAAAAGTTTTTGTGTGTGTGTGTGTGTGTGTGTGTGTGTGTGTGTGTGTGTGTGTGTGTGAAATCCCAAACCATCATTAGTGCATAATGATGCCTGAACTGTAATGGTTTGGGATTTCTCACACACACACATAGGCATAATTCTAAAGAGGCAATTTTAAAGTACAGTCTTAGAAATCTTTTGTGTTGAAATTCAGAGTCTTTAAACTACTGTTCAAGCATTCTCAAACTCATGAATTCTTGTTGATTTGCTTTCAGATAATTATTTCTTCATACAAATGACTTTCAATAGCATAATCCAAAATTCTTACTGCTTTGAATAAAGAGACACTTTGTTCCTGGAAGAATTTTTTTTAATCTGCTAACATGAATGCGTGATCTTTCTTTGTGCAAGTGTCCCTGTATCCAACCCACAAAGTCCCTTTACTAAAAATAATATATTTATAACTTAAAGATTACTAAGATAATTCTGTAACAGGTGGACATGGATAGGAAAGTAGGAATAAAAAAGCTGAGAAATGATTGGGCGAATGGGGTAGCTTTAAGAATGCAAAGCTGGATGAAAAGGGGCAGATGGATATGATAAGAGATGGGGAGGGAGCCGGAAGAAAGGAGGAAGGCAGATAGGGAAGGAGAGAGATGAGGAGATGGTGGGGTGGTAGCTCACGGAAACTGGAGTTGATGCTCATGCCATCTGGTTGAAAAGTGACCAGGCAGAATATGAGACATTGTCCCTCCAATTTGTGAGTGGTCTCAGATTGGCAGCACATGACATCATGGACAGATATGCCAGCATGGGAATAGAGTGGGGAAATGAAATGAGTTTTTTGCTTAGACCTTGCCAAAGAGCTCAGGCCTGAAATGTTGTTTAGATATCTTTACCTCCTATGCAGGACCTGCTGAGTTTCTTCAGCACATTTGTGTATTTACTACAATCATAGCATCAGAAAACTTTCTTGTTCAATTATAACCAGTAGATCAGATCAAAGCTATGTGAACTTAACACATCTAGTCATGCATGGTGGTGAACAATTAGACAGATAAAAGGAGGAGGAGGAGGAAGACCTGAGAGCAGTCACAGCACGGTTCAGCATGTTGCATGGTTCAGCACGTCCAAAAAAAAATGGTGAAGAATTTGTAACCATATTAGCTTGAATTGACAAACAAATGATGCATTTTGTCTTCCTTCTGAAATCTCCGCCATTGCAGAAGTCAGTCTCCAGCCAACAGGATTCATTCCATGCGATAGGAGGGAAAGTGTTGATGGCATTAAATACATTAATGACTATGAGACAAGGCAACACCCTATCGCTGTAGAACTGAGGTCCAGCACCTTAAAACTGACCCAGTACAATGCCAACATGAGCATTTACCTTATCAATATCCTCTCCCAGAAAACAATCTCACTCATTACTGCTCTTTCCTTCTTATTTTAATCAAAGAGATGGAAGGTGTCGCTGACCTGGTCACAGTGCAATGTTATTTAATTACCATTTGGTCCATCAGGTCAACATCAGCTCACAGCAGAACAATCCCATTTACTCAGCCCATTTCCCTACATCTCAGCTTCTTTATTTGCACTCACAGGCCTATTAATTCCCTTTTTGATACTTCCTGCAGCAGACGTGGACCTACCCCTCCATAAATCTTCGTCCGCGAAGCCAAGCCAAAGATACTTCCTACACTAAGGGTAGCTGGTTAAAAAAAACCGGCAAATTTTGCATGTAGCCAAACCACATGTAACCTCAATAGACAACACAGGAAGTAAGGATTAGACCCAGATCTCTGGAGTTGTGAGAAAGTGCTGCATACAATGTTCAGTTCCATTCACAACTCCTCAGCAAATAATTCAATGCCACATCTCCACGCAATAAGACCTATAACATGTTCAAGCATATGGTACCTCACACCACAAAAGTGCCAGACAAATCATGTGAAACAAGAAAGAGCTGAACCAGCTACCCTTATATTCAATTATATCACCATTGCTGAGTCCCCTATTGTCAACTCTGCAGGAGTACAACATAAATATAACCATATAACTGTTTACGGTGCAGAAACAGGGCATGTCGGCTCTTCAAGTCCGCCCACTTAAACAACTCCACTAGCTCAGCCCACTAACCCCCTCACCTCCACATACACATCCAATGTTCTCTTAAATGACAGAAGGGACCCTGCCGCAACTATCTCTTTTGGAAGATCATTACATTCTGCCACCACTCACTGAGTGAAAAAGCATCCTCTAATATTTCTCCTACAGTTTCGCCCCTTAACCTTAACTCATGCCCTCTTATTCCAACCTCCCCTGCCCTCAGGGGAAAGAGTCTGTTTATGTCTAGTCTATCTATTCCTTTCATAATTTTAAATACCTCTATCAAGTCCCCTCTCAGTCATCTACATTCCAATGAATAAAGTCCCAGTCTCCTTAATCTCTCCCTGTAATCCAGATGCTGTAAGACAGGCAACATCCTTGCAAACCTTCTCTGCACCCTCTCCACCTTATCTATATCCTTTCTATAATTAGGAAGCCAGACTTGAGCACAGTACTCCAAACCAGGCTTCACCAATGCCTTAAACAGCCGCAGCATCACCTCCCAGTTCCTATGATTTATGAAGGCCAGCACACCATATGCCTTCTTAACCACCCTGTCTACATGGGAATCCACCTTCAGAGAACTCTGTACCATAACTCCCAGGTCCCTCTGGTCTTTTACGTGCCTCAAAGCCCTCCCCTTAACTGTCTATGTCCTATTCTGGTTATTTTTACCGAAATGCAGCTCCTTGCACTTGTCTACATTGAATTCCATCTGCCATATTTCAGCCCACTCTTCCAAACAAACCAAATCCTTCTGTAATCCAAGAAAACCTTCCTCACTATCCACCACTCCCCCTATTTTTGTATCATCTGCATATTTACTTACCCAGTTAACCACACCCTCCTCTAAATCATTAATATAAATGTCACAGGCTTCCAACCTGACAGACAGTTGTCCACCATGACTTTCTGCTGTCTATCTCTCAGCCACCTCTGAACCCATGTCACAATCTCTCTACTAATTCCTAGTGACTGAACCTATTAACCTCCCATGCGGACCTTATCAAATGTTTTACTAAAATCCAAATAGATTACATCTACTGCTCTACCTTCATCCACTTTTTTTGTCATTTCCTCAAAAAACTCAACAAGGTATGTCAAACATGACTTTTACAAACCCATGCTGGGTGCCTCTTATCAATCCCTGCCTATCCAGATATGCATATATACTATCTCGAAGAATACCCTCCATAACCTTCCCCACCACCGAAGACAAACTCACTGGCCGACAATTACTTGGCCTACACCCAGTGTCTTTTTTAAACAATGGAACTACATTCGCAACCCTCCAATCCCATGGTACCACCCCCTCCTCCAGTGATCTTTGAAAAATCACTGTCAGTGACCCCTCTATTTGCTCCCTGACCTCCCTTAAAGTCCTGGGAAAAATCCCATCAGGACCAGGAGACTATAGATAGAAAGAATGCAGAGAAAATATGGTGCTACCCAAGCAGGTCAGAGGCTGTGTGTGCCATGGTGAGTGTCTCAATTCCTGACACACAAAAACCCACCAGAATTTATAAGTTACATGAGTGGAATAATTGCCACAATGATTGGAACATCAATAACTAAAGAAAAACTCAACACCATCCAGGTACAAGCAGCTTGCTTGACTGCCTCTCTAATAATCGCGACATTCATTCCTACCATCACCATCATACAGTGGCTGCATTGTGTGCGGTTTATAAAATGTACTGCAGCTAAACTCCCAGACTACTCCAACATCACCTCTCAAACACACAAAGGGTATGAGTCAAAATGGCAAATGCAGCAGGCAACACCAACCCTATAGATTCTCTTCACACCATCCTGACTTGGAAATATTTCAGGTATCCTTCATCGTCATTAGAATCGAATTACAGAACTCCCTATCCAACAAAATTATGTGAGTACATTCACAAGAAGGCTAGTAATGGTTCCAAAGGCCAGATCAGCACCACCTTCTCAAGGTCAGCTCTGCCTGTGACAGCTGGATCCCAAAGATGAATAGAAGATACTAAACCTAATTCATCTCGTTTCTGTATGTGAGATCTTGCTGTGTACACAGTGGTTCTGTAAACAAAAATGATTACATCTATACTATTGCATTGCGAGGGAGCGGTCCTTGTTGGAGTGCGCGGAGTCAAAGTGGTAAAGCCTTGGCTCAACAGGCTTTGGTAAGAACAGGTAAGAGGTGAGGGATAGTCAGAGTTGAAGTAACAAAGGGTCACCTTTTTCAAGGAACAAAAAGGATTTAGCAGGTAGCCACAGATAAGGGTAGGTTTTATATATCATATAATTTGTTCCCCTAGTCATAAACAGTGAGATTGGCAGCCAATGCTCCTCTTCAGAATGTGGGTTGCCAGGGAAGCCTGACGACTTCATCTGCATCCAACTGCAGCTCCTGAGAAGCCAAGTTAAGGAATTGGAGCTGGAGTTGATGAACTCTGGATCATTTGGGAGGCAGAGGGGATGATAGACAGGAGTTACAGGGACACTATCACACCTAGGAGACAGGAGGATGGTAGGGAAAGGGAACATGCAGGCAGTACAGGGCACCTTAGGCACCTTATTTCTAGTGGAACATTATACAGCCATCCATCTCTTCTTGTTTGGACCACAAGGGCTTTGACCAGCCTCAACTGAGAACTCACAACCAGTCTTCAAAATGGGGGTTTTCCACAAGTTTGCCAGCTTGTCCTGTTCCAGAACCAGCTGCTGCTGTAGAACGAATTGATTTGTACAAAGGCACCCGGAACCTAGACTAGCTTGAGCAGAACTCCAGCAGTTTAAATGAGATCTGTTTTGAAGTGTTTGTATCTGTATGTGACCTAAACTAAAAAACCTGCCATAATTTATCTCCTTTAAAACATATCTATATACAATATAAAATATAACATAATCCGTCACAAATGATCTGGATGATAATGTGGTAAATCAGATCAGCAAGTTTGCAGATGACACTAAAATTGGGAGTGTTGTGGAGAGTGAAGTAGGTTTTCAAAGCTTGCACAGAGATCTGGACCAGCTAGTAAAATAGGTTGAAATATGACAGATGGAATTTAATGCAGACAATGTGAGGTGTTGCACTTTGGAAGGCCAAACCAAGGAAGGACATACACAGTGAATGGTAGGGCACTGAGCAGTGTGGCAAAACAGAGGGACCTGGGAATACAGATATTGTATATAATTCTCTGAAAGTGTCACAGGTGGATAGGGATGTAAAGAGAGCTTTTTTTTTAGCATATTGGCCTTCATAAATCAAAGTATTGAGTATAAGAGTTGGGATGTTATGATAAAGTTGTTCAAGACATTGGTAAGGCCAAATTTGGAATTTTGTGTGGAGTGTGGTCACTTAACTACAGGAAAATTATAAGATAGAAAGAGTGCAGAGAAGATTTACTAGGATGTTGTCTGGACTTAAGGAACTGAGTTACAGCAAAAGCTTAAACAGGTCAGGAGTTTATTCTGTGGACTGTAGAATGAGGGGAGATAGAGGTATTTAAAATTAGGAGGGGGATAGAGTAAATGTAGATAGGCTTTTTTCCACTGAGAGTAGGTGAGATACAAACCAGAGGACATGCGTTAAGAGTGAAAGAGGAAAAGTTTAGTGGGTACACGAGGGGTTACTTCTTCACACAGAGAAGGCGGGAATGAGCTGCCATCTGAGGTAGTGAATGCAGGCTCAATATTAACATTTATGAAGAATTTGGACAGGTACATGGATGGGTAAAGTATGGTGGGCTATGGACTGGGTGCAGGTATTAGGGAAAAAAAAAATGGTTCAGTTCAAACTACAAGGAGCCTGTTTCTGTACTCTATATATTTTGTGAATGTTGAAAAATTACATGGTTCGTTTGAATTTTGCGAGTCTATGAAAATCTAAATAAGATTTTCAAAACATGCTTGAAAGAATAAAATAATGGCAAATGCATTCGAGCTTACACAACAGTTGAGCAAGATAAGATATAATAGCGCAGTTAGCAAAATGATTGTAATGGAGGTCATGCTAATATTAGCTTAATAAGATAAAGAATATAAAAAACGAACAAGCAGCAAAAGCATTGGGTAGCAGCTGTGGATCAGAAAGGAAAGACAATAATGACAGGTAGGTAAAGGAACTGCTAGATTAACTACAGAATCCCAAGAAATTATAACAAAATAAATGAATGCAAAGAATAGCTATGAGAGATCAAAAATGGTACAAATATTGGTCATTGAACTGGACCTGGGCTTAAAATTACAGCTGAGCCAGGAGTTGTACAATATTGATGAATGTGAACTTCATGCACTGCTCATTCTATTTAATTACAGTAATCTTGTAAGATGGTTATAATAGGAACATTTGCTGCAAAACCCCAAATTTCAAGACTTGTTCATGTCAATAAGTTCTGAGATGAGGTGGAGGAATTCAAGAGCAGAGGGAAGAAATGTAACCATTGTGATAAAAAGCAGGAGCTGTAGAACAGCAAGCTCAACAGTTCACAGAACATCATGGGCCAACAATTAATATTTGCATTCAAATATGTTAAAAACATAGCTAAAGCCCTAAGATGGACAGTCATGTGGCAGATAAAACTGAATACCCAGAAGTATAAAATTATACACTTTTGACAGCAAAATCAGGACAGCATATACAGCCAGTTGTTGTATGCTCTGCACTTTATTCTTTTCAATTAAATGGTCTTTTGCCAATAGTAAAGGATGAGGGGGGACATGATTGAGGTATACAAAATCATCAGGGGGATAGACAAGGTGAAGTCTGATTACTTGTTCCCAATGATGGGGGAGACGAGGACTAGAGGGCATAGTTTAAGATTACAGGGTAGGCCCTTTAGGACGGAGATGAGAAAGCATTTTTTTACCCAGAGAAGTGTGAATCTGTGGAATGCTCTGCCACAGAGGGTGGTAGAGGCGGATTCGCTGACTATGTTCAAAAGAGAGTTAGATAAGACTCTTGTGGGTAACGGAGTTAAGGGTTATGGGGATAAGGCTGGAAAGGGGTACTGATGGTAATGATCAGCCATGATCTAAAATGGCGGTGCTGGCCCGACGGGCCAAATGGCCTACTCCAGCTCCTATTGTCTATTGTAAGAGTTTGTCGGAGTAGGAGTTGCAAAAGGAACAATTCCTTTGTAAAACTAAACATGGAGAGGGAATTGCAAAGGCTGATGAGTCAAATACAAATAAGCTCTGCTCAGGAGGACGACACGCAGGAACACACGTGCTGGAAAAAAAGTTGAAGTGCTTTGAGAGGTTGGTTATCAAAGTGAATCAACTCCTATCTCAGAAAGAACCTGGACCCACTTAAATTCATGTTTTGTCACACCAGGTCTTGCAAGCCCTTCATTCTGTGTTAGATTACCAAGATAACAGGAACACCATGTCTTGCTGTTGTTCATTGACTACAGCTCGGTGTTTTAACACCATTACACCAGCAAAACCTATCACCACACTAAAAGATGTGAGACTCTGTTCATCCCACATCATAACTTAAGCAGCTATTTAAAGCACAGTATAAAACAGGTACCCGACGTTTAGAATTGTACATTCAACATGGTAACAACCAGCAATCACCTCCAAACACTTGCAAGTAAATATACAACTTCAGCCTGGATTTAAAAGAGTTAGAAGAAGGGGGTTGATTTGCTGAAGGGAGGAATGTTGTTCCACAGTTTGGGGGCTGCAATAGCAAAGGCGCGATCTCCCGAGTTTGCGATTTGAGCACCGAACAACCAAACGCCCTAAATCGGCCGATCTGAGGGGTCTTGAAATGGAGTAGGGCATTAGGAGATCGGTGATGTGGGGGGGACATGGCTTCGTAAACAAGCTGGAGAACTTTTGAGTCATACTGGCTCCAGAAGGTAACAAATGTAGTCACATTCATCACAGGCTCCGGCTTCTCATCCATTGAAGGACTTGTCTGAGGCAGCCAACACTAGGATAACTAAAAAATAATTTAATCCATTTTTTAAAATTTATATTCTCTTTTTAATTAAGTATACCATTGAAATTTATGTCAATTTTTTTGTCTGTTCCAGCTGCATCAAGCAAGAATTTCAGGGCATATGAGCAAGAACTCATCATCAATAGATGAATGTGGGTTGCGAGCTCTGTCATCAGCCACAGATGAGAAGGCAATTCTAGAGAAAGGGAAGTGATATTTGAGTGGAAAGTCCTAGCTTTGAAGAACTCTTAAGTATTTGCTTCTCAGCCCAGGCAGAACACTTCATTTAGATCAGTTCATTGCCATCTCATGGAGAAATCCGTTTTTAATCCAACTCCACCAACAGGAAACAGATCCCCTCCAAGGCCTCCAGTGATTTGCACTTCAAAAGAAAAAAGACTGTCATGTTAATGTGACTGAGTGGATGTGAAATTCCTTTGTCCACTAAGGAGGATGTAATTTACATTAGGTGATATACTTTATCAATAACATCTTTACCGACTAGAAATGACATTTAGTTGTAGGCACTGGTGTCCGAAGGATTACATTCCATTATGGCAATTTGAGTTATCAAATGCACCTGAAAAGATCATGGAATCTAGCTCAACGGGTAATCCCTGTTTTCAGTTATGTGAATGCCCGCCCACTGGCGAGGGGATATAAAGGCCAGGGTATTTACTGCTGTCTGCAGGTTCTTCCGGATCATCTAAGCGGTTACTTTCTGAAAGTCGCAGAGAGCAGGAGCGAAAGACCAAGAATGGCATCAATGGGACTCCAGATCCTGGGCATCGCCCTGTGCGTCTTTGGGTGGCTGGGAGCCCTTCTCACCTGCGTCCTTCCCATGTGGCGAGTGACCGCTTTCATCGGGAACAACATCGTGGTGGCGCAGATCATCTGGGAGGGTCTGTGGATGAACTGCATTGTCCAGAGCACCGGCCAGATGCAATGCAAGGTGTACGACTCGCTCTTGGCGCTCTCCCAAGATCTCCAGGCTTCCCGAGCCCTGACCGTTATCTCCTTGGTGGTGGGGGTCCTGGGCATCCTCATCTCCATCGTGGGCGGAAAGTGCACCAACTGCATCGAAAGCGAAGCGACCAAGGCTAAGGTCACGATCATCTCCGGGATTATCTTCATCCTGGCCGGGCTCCTGACCCTGATCCCCGTGTCCTGGTCGGCGAACACCATCATCAAGGATTTCTACAACCCGCTGGTGACCGACGCCCAGCGGAGGGAACTGGGCGCCTCCCTGTACATCGGATGGGGCACCTCGGGGCTGCTGATCCTCGGAGGGGCTTTGCTCTGCTGCTCCTGCCCCCCGAAGGACGACAACTCTTACACCGCGAAATATTCTGCACCAAGGTCCGTGGCTGCGAGCAAGAACTATGTGTAGCGCGAACCGGGTGGTCGTGCTGACATCACATTACATTGGTGCATTTTTCTGCACCGTTTCCTGGAGAAAGTTACGGTCAAGCCTTTAATTACCTTAATCTAGCAAAGAACTATTAAACCGCAGTTTTGGATTTTGATTTAACGTTATCAATAACGGGTGAATCGGAATCTGCTCCTGCTCGCAACCTGAAAGGTTCAGCGAATTTAAATCTGATTATAAAGGAATTCGATGAAGGAACTTGTTTAAAAATGCCATCCTGTCAAGGAACCAGTGATGATAGACTTTGTTGCAACGTAAAGGTGTTCCCAGACAGTCAGAAAGCCTTCATTGTACCTGAGTGGTAACTTAATACCTGCCAACAATCCCAATGATAAAGTAATTGGAAACCCCCGACGCCATTTCGCATCGTGAGAAGGTGGAAGCTGCAAAAATGGGTCGGCCAAAACAATTCAGCCCTCTGAAAGCGATTATTGCAACCATGTGATTTGCGGTTGTAGCTCTATTTTTAATCCTGTCTTATTAATGCTACTTTATTAACCCCCCCCCCCCCTTCCTATGCCTTTTGGGGGCATTTTCTTGAGCTGCTTGGAGAAGTTGATAAAATAAAAATCCAAATTGCACAAAATGTACTGTCTTTCTTTATTTTTGGTGGGTGAAGTGCGGGCAATGGGCTGAGCCAGATGAACAGGTGAAGTTGGGCTGAGCCAGATGAACAGGAGAAGTTGGGCTGGCCAGGTGAACAGGTGAAGTTGTGCTGAGCCAGATGAACAGGAGAAGTTGGGCTGGCCAGGTGAACAGGTGAAGTTGTGCTGAGCCAGAGGAACAGGTGAAGTTGGGCTGGCCAGGTGAACAGGTGAAGTTGGGGTGAGCCAGAGGAACAGGAGAAGTTGGGCTGGCCAGGTGAACAGGTGAAGTTGTGCTGAGCCAGATGAACAGGTGAAGTTGGGCTGGCCAGGTGAACAGGTGAAGTTGGGCTGGCCAGGTGAACAGGTGAAGTTGGGCTGGGCCAGATGAACAGGTGAAATTGGGCTGGCCAGATGAACAGGTGAAGTTGGGCTGAGCCAGACGAACAGGTGAAGTTGGGCTGGCCAGATGAACAGGTGAAGTTGGGCTGAGCCAGGTGAACAGGTGAAGTTGGGCTGGCCAGACGAACAGGTGAAGTTGGGCTGGCCAGACGAACAGGTGAAGTTGGGCTGGCCAGACGAACAGGTGAAGTTGTGCTGGCCAGACGAACAGGTGAAGTTGGGCTGGCCAGACGAACAGGTGAAGTTGGGCTGGCCAGATGAACAGGTGAAGTTGGGCTGGCCAGACGAACAGGTGAAGTTGGGCTGGTCAGATCACCTGTATCTCCTTTTGTTGATTTGTGTTGATTACTGAAGGTGTAAAACTAAAAGGGAAAGGAATGGTCACACTTGGTGTGTAATCAATAGTTCTGATCTCCAAATTAAAAGCAAATATTCTGGGAAGGTATGTAACAAAAAACTGGAAAGAGTTATCAGGCTGGAAGGCACAGCTGTAACCTGTTGAATTGTGAAACGATTTAATGAACTAGAAGATTCCACTTGAAAGGCACAAAAAAGATAATTAATAACAAATCCCTTTGGTTTAGACATATTGCATGATAATCGACCATTTCAGCCCGAGTCTGTGCCGCCCAATTTACACCCCATTAACCCTGTTTTTGAAGGATGGGAGAAAACCCAGACATGGGGAGAACGTACAAACTTCTTACAGCGAGGGATTCGAACCCTGGCATGGTTCCGATGGCTGGGGCTGTAAAGGCGTTGCACCAACCGTGCCACCTTAATTAATTTATTAAAACTTGATTATAATGTGGGTTTTTAAAGTGATTGTAGGGACAAATAATTTAAGAAGAGAGTTTGTGCTTGGACCCTTGGCTACTGGAGGCAATATTTTAATGGTGGGCGGGGTTGAATTTGGGATGATGAAAATGTTTGAAAAAGTTAAAATCTTGGAGGATTAATTAGTAAGAGCAACCATCGTGCGATTTGAAAACCGACAATTTTGAGAATGAAGAAGTTGTGTGACAGTAGCCACACAGGTTATCAGGCCCACATCTTGGAGTGAAAGGGCCATGGAGAAAGTGGATGGGACAACATTTCTGCATGACCTTGTAGAATGTCTAGGAAAGGCTTTCAGCAGAAAAAGATGGTATGGGTGAAGTAATGAAAGATCACATAGATGGCGATAAATATGGCGATGAATATATTGAACCAAAACTATTCTCAGTCCCATTATGCCACTGAAGGTACTAACTTTGGTTGGAGTAAATTAGTATTCTGCTTTTAAGTAAAGAAATGAAGGAATTAAGAGGTAATGTTCTTTGTACATGTTGAATGCACATTGTAGCAATGCTTTAGAAATTAGAAATTGGATCAGCCAGGAATAAATACAACACTGTGGCAGCAGGACAAAAAAAGTCATTACTTGTGAATATGAAGTGAACCTTGTCTAGGCCACGAGAGGGTGCAGACTCTGGGGAAGCGGGGGACTGGCACAGGGCACCAGAAAACTGGGAGGCCACCTCCCAGTTGAGGAGGAGAAGAGGAGATGGGGCACGGGATGGTGAATATAGCAGCAGACCAGTGAGGAGGGACTCTGAGGCTGAAGAACACACAGACTGTTAATGACTCGAGGTGAGGGAACCCACACAGGCTGTGGGCTGCTGGCGACTGAGGTCAGGGGACCTGTACCAGGCTGCAGACTGCTCTAGACTGGCTGAAGGGGTACCAGGTATCTGAACCGAGATGTGAGGGGGTGCTGAGAACGTTGAAGGCTTCCTGATCGCATCAGGTTTGCATCTGGAGCTCGGGTTATCGATGGTTCTTAAGTCCGTGTGTCTGGGAATACACAGTGATTCTGGGGGATTCACTTTTCTTTCTCTTTCTCTGACTATAAGGGACGCTGGGCAATTTCTGCTGATGGTGAATCTTTGTCTGCCGAAAGTAAATTTAATGCAATACCACATTTTCTGTTTTATTACGTGACAATAAAAGATTCTTGAATCTATTGGTTTCGTTGCATTTTTATTTTACAAATTTTCCCTCCTTTTCCTTTCACCATCATGCTTTGTCATTAAATCCGCCTTCCATTAACAGAAATGTCCTTTTCTCTCTTCCCTCATTTAAATAGTTTTTGATTCAAGGCCATTAATTTGAAATATTGGTTGTTTTTCTCAGTGCAAGGAAAAGTCATGTTTTTCTTTGAATACTTAATAAATTTTAAAATCATTAATAGTTATTCAGTTCTAAATTATTTCAAAAAATAGATATATTATCCTACCCCCCCCCCCCACCCATCTTCCATCCCCACCTCCCCCAGCCCTAAAAGAAAAGAAAGAAAATCCGGAGAATGCCAAGAAAATAAAACTTTTATATAATAAAGCCTATTGGTGGTTACCAAGAGGTGAGGTCGTCAGAGAGCCAATCAGACCTGCAAACCAAAACTTTGTAAATATGGGCTCCAAATTTTCCAAAGGAAAGTAGTGTTAACAATAGTGCAGATGGGCCTTTTTCTCCATTCTTAATTCTGACTCGTTATTTATGATTAGTGCAGTAGGAAGTTCAAAAACTTGATAGCCATTGAACAGAACTTGTTCTTGTGTATGGAGGTGTTTCTCTTTAGACTTTTACACCTTCTTCCCAAGGTAGCAGCGAGAAGAGGTTATGGCTAGAGTGATAGAGATCCCCTATTTTAAGTTTTTAACTTTAGACGGACAGCGCGGTAAAAGGGCATTTTAGCCCACGAGCCCATGTGGCCCAATTTACACCCAATTAACCTACACCCCCAGTACGTTTTGAACGATGGGAAAAAACCAGACCAGCCAGGGAAAACCCACGGAGAGAATGTACAAACTCCTTACAGACACCATGGGATTTGAACCCCAGTCCCGATCGCTGGTTCTGGAAAGCCATTGGACTATGAAAGTAGATGCCTTCTTGAGCGAGTGCCTCACATAGATGTCACAGCCTGCGATGGACTTAGCTACGTTTGCTACTTTTTGTAGCCTTCTGCATGCCTGGGTAATCAAATTACCAAACCTGTCTGTGATGCAACCAGCCAGTATACTTTCCACAGAACACCTGTTGAAGTTTGATAGCATATTCAATGATATGCCAAATCTCCTCAGGCTTTTTAGAAAGTAGGCATTCGGTGTGCCTTCTTAATGGTTGCCTTGATGTGCTGGCTTCAGGTCTTCTAATAAATGGGTTCCCAGGAACTTGAAGATATTAACCCTCTCCACCCCAGTCCCATTAATTGTTCTGTGGTTCCTCGGCCTCCCCTTCCTCAAATCAACAATAATTCCCTGGTCTTGGTGACACACTGAGAGCAAAATCATGGTTCTGGCACCACTCAACCAGATTACATCTCCATTCTTAATTCTGACTCGTTATTTCTAGTTAGTTGGCCAACAGCAGTAGCGTCATCAGGATTGCATTGGACCCAAGCTTGGCTACACAGTTTTGAGTGTACAGAGAACAGAGAAGGGGACAAAGCACACAACATTGGAGTGTCCCTGTGTTGAAAGAGAAAATGAACTGATATTTTCAATCAGCGCTGGATGGGGGTCTGGCCAATGAGGAAGGATCCAGTTGCAGAAGGATAAACAAAATCCTACATCTCCTAGTTTGGTCATTAGTTTTGGTGCTGCTGATGTTCAATGTTGAGCTGTATGTAATCAATGACCAACCAGCCTAATGACTGGGTACTTGTGGTTCATGTGACTTAAAGCAGAGTGGTGGGCCAGTGTTTGCTGTTGGTTTGTTGCGGCGATAGGCCAATTAAAGTGGTTCCAGGTCCTTCCCAAGACAGGAGATGATCTGCTTCGTAAGTGTGCCAGCTGAGAGTTGTTGAGTCAGGTCACAATGCACTTCCTGGGCACCGGTATAATGGATGTCTTTTTTGCAGCAGGTGGGAAACTCTGACTGTTGTATTGAGAGGTGGAAAATGTCTGCAAAAACTTCAGCCAGTGGCTCGCACAGGTTTAAAGGATGAGGGAGGAGAGAAATAGTAGGAGATGGGTCAGTGTTAAAGGCATTGGATAACGACGATGTGGGTAGAGTAAAATCTGTATTGACCATTGACAAACTATTTCCCACGTGATCTGTAAACAATGAGAAGTTGCTTGAACTCTGTGCATCACACAGCGTTTTGTGAGCAGAATTGGTCAGTCAAATGTTTAAAGTCGGGACCATTTGCTGAATCTGGACGGTAGATGGGACAGATAGGTATTTGCAGCTGATTGAAGGCGAATGTTGCAGAAGACAGAAGAGAATGCAGATGCTATAATCTGGAACAAAACAAAAAAAAAGCTGGAAGAATTAAGTGGATCAAGCAGCACTTAAAAGATGCAATTCAAAAATTTGGGTTGAGAATCTGCATCAGGAAGCAGCAATGTAGGCTCTTCCATGTGACTGAAGATCCAAGAGATGAGTGGAATAGGCTGTAGAGCAAAAACAAATCACTTTGGATGAGTTGGAGGCCAATAAAAGAACCAATGTTAAAACACACAATGCTGGAGAACCTCAGCAGGTCAGTTTCCTTTACATAGCAAAGGTAAAAATACATCAACGTTTTGGGCTAGAGCCCTTCATCAAGGTATGGAAAAATGTCGGCAGGCATCCGGACAAAAGAGTGAGGGGGGGGGCTGTGTTTGCAAAGGCAGGAGGTGATAGATGGAGAAGGGAGGGGAGGGAACAGCAGTGATCAAGGGGACGAGGGATGGCTGGGTGATGGGAGAGAAGAGAACTGGAAAGGGGAAGGAAAGGAGGGAGGGGGAAGAGGAGAGCAGGTTAGCAGAAACTGGGAAAGTCGATGTTAATGCCATCCGGCTGGAGAGTGCCCAGAAGGAAAATCAGGTGTTGTTCCACCAATTTTCAAGTGGTCTCGGTGGGATAGTACATAAGGCCATGGACAGACGTGTGAGTATGGGAGTGTGAAACAGACCTTAAATGGTTGACTACTGGGAAGTCTCTGTCACTAGTATGGACAAAGTGAAGGTGCTCAGCGAAGCAATCTCCCAATCTGTGCCCAGTTTCCCCGATGAAGAGAAGGCAACAAAGGGAGCTCCGGATTCAGTAAATCAGTCCAGCAGTTACTCAAGTGAAATGATAGTTCACTTAAAAGGCCTGTTTGGGGCCCCAGACTCTGGTGAGGGGGGAGGTGTGGGCTCAAGTGTGCCACCTCCTGAGGCCACCTAAGGTGCTTGGGGGGGGGGGGGGTGGGGGAGGGGGAAGAGGGGATGGAGATTGGTGGGGACAGATGAGTGCAAAAGGGAGTCATGGAGGGAACAGTCCCAATGGAAGGTAGAGAGGGGAAGATGTGTCTGGTGGTGGGATCCTGTTGTAAATGTCAGAAGTTCTGGAGGATGATGTGTTGGATGCAGAGGCTGGTGGGGTGGTAGTTGAGGATTGGGGGGGGTGGTGTCAGGACAGAAGAGCAGGAAATGGAGGAGATGTGGGTGAGGGCTGAGTTTTAAAAAATATTTTATTTACAAGTTTTTTCCATACATGTAATTAATAAATCGTTGTACAATAAGTGTAAAAATTGAAGTTTTCATTTGAAACATGATGGTTATAACCCCTCCCCTTCCCCCTCCATAAAGAATAATATATATGCATGTAAAGAATTATATATATTATTGAAAAGAAAGGAGAAGGGAAAGAAAGAGTGTAGTATCATGGATTGCCCAGAGCATCGCCCCTCCCAACACATTGAAACTCAACAGATTTTATCTGATCATTTTCATTTTAAGGAAGAAGGTTAATGTGGGTCTTGAGGCCTGGGAGAACATTTATACCTAAAATTTATATTTAGAGGCTCCAAATTCACAAAAATATAGGGTATTTATCCCTCAAATTATATGTAATTTTCTCTAAAGGAATACAGCTTTGATTTTCTGCATTCCATTTTCCCATCCCTAAATGAGTCCAATTTCCAATACATTTCCTTGCTACTGCCAATGCTATTTTCACAAATTTCGTTTGATATACTGACAATTTCTATATAGTAACAATAAATCTGGGTTTAATGGAAACACTGTACCTGTAACTTGTTCTAAGAAGTTTTCTAGATCCACCCAAAAAAGGTTTTAGCTCAGGGCATGACCAAGTTGAAAGCAAGAAAGTACCTCTCTCTTCACCGCACCTAAAACACTGGGGGAGAGCTGAAGAAGAAGGCAGACATTTCAGAAGATGTGGACGGGAAGGCCTCATCTTGGGAACAGATGCGGCGGAGACGGAGAAATTGAGGGGATAGAATCCCTTGTGTAGTCAAGGTAGTTGTGGGAGTTAGTGGGCTTGTAATATAAGTCAGTGGAAAGCTTGTCTCCCAAAAGAAAGGTACTTCAGCTCAGAAGTAGAAACTCGTGCTAGAAATTTGATTCCTCTCAAAGTTGAAAAACTAGTTGTTCCAGTAAGCTTTAATTGTTGTGGTGGGGGAGGAGCTGCAAGGTGTTTTCCAAATTTATGTTACTGAAAAATTGAAGCAACTGTGTAACAAGACAGAATACAAGAACCAGGTTTTATGGTGTGGCACAGATTACAAGCATTTTAATGATGTTGAAAGGGAATTATAAACCAAATTTGAGAAATGATCCTGTGCTAACACACACAAAAGGCATTCATGCTGTTCATGGGGCAGTGTAAATGAGCTGGCAAGTTGTTGCTATGGGGGACCAGGGGAACAAAACAATGAAGCACAGGAAACCAGAAAAGAAAGGATCTCAGGTGCACAATCAAATGTTCCCCACAAAGCTGACCAGCAACAAAAGCAAAGGGGCTAACTTTAGATTCAAGATTTCGAGGGATTGGCTGCCAATAAAACACAATGTTTTACAGTACTGGGTAGTGGCACTGTTAGTGTAGTGGTTAGCATGACGCTATTATAGTGCCAGCAACCCAGCTTCGAATCTGGCACTCTCTGTAAAATGGTGGGCAGTAGGTTCATCTGGCATGGCCTTTGAAAAAAGGTCAGTCAGTAACCTGCACGCTCTGCCAGATGCCCAAAGTGCAGACGCACGTCAAGGCACCCCCAGACTTTCGAGCTAGCTCGACGTCGGTTCAGCCACTTCCATATTGACATTGTAGGATCGCTACCGGTCTCCCGCAGGGCGAGTTATTTCCTCACCGTGATTGACTGCTGCAGGAGGTGACCAGAGGTGATCCCACTGGCCAATACAACCACCGAGTCCTGCACTAGGGCATTAACACCTAGGTGTCAAAGTTCGGAGTCCCGGAGAATATAAAAACCCTCAGGGCAACGGGTTGGTGGAACATTTCCACAGGCACCTAAAGGCGACCTTGATGCTTGCCTCAAGGGGCTGAACCGGGCAGACGAGTTACCCTGGGTCCTCCTGGGGATTCATACTGTGCTGAAAGAAGACTTTACCACCTTAGCAGCCTATTGCAAGGGGCGATCCCTGTATCTACAGGAATATCACTGAAGGACAGACCTGAATAGATCAAACTCCACCCGGCCGCCTGTCAAATCAACAGCCCGGGATATAGTCCTGAGCCAGCCCCTCATGAGCCCGTCACTCGGGAGTTACCAGTACAGCTACCACTGTAGCAGAGACTTTTAACTGAATAAAGCCTGTTGTACAGTCTTTCTCGAGTTTTGTGTCTGCTTCCTGCTGGAGCAGTGCATCACATAAGGTTAGGTTGATCTTGGTTCTGGAATGGAGAATGCTTTTCTGTTTGTCTTATAGAATAACTTTGCTCCATTGGGGAATTATTGGTGGTCAGGTGCAATAGTGAATAATAAGGCAAAAAATCTCAGGGTTGTATGTGATGTCATGCATGTTCTCTGACAATAAATCTGAACTTTGTCACAAGGAAAACTGAGAAGGTAGTTTGTGTAATAGGTGCCTTGATCAATCCCAGTTTGCATTGATGGATGGTGAACCTACGTAGGAAACATGTCTGAATGTTGGTGTATAGTACATAACTTCTTCAATAAAAGCTAGAAGGGGACATACTTTCACCACCTGTCACGAAAATGCAGAGGAAGAAACATGGAGCAAAGTTTTTCGGCCTGCACACTCGAAGGCGATAGGACAAAAAAGGAAGTATATGTGGAAGGCAACTCACAGACAAAGCTGGTTCCATGTCAGTCAAACAATCAAGTCGAAGCAAGGAACAGTCTGAAAACATTGTTAATTTCCTGCATTTATCTAGGTCATTCTAGGTTGTTTGCAAATGCCTCCAACCTTGAAAAAAAAATCTTCTGCTGCTTAGCAACTATACTGCAAAGTCTAGCAACAAAGCCCTTGACTTCCATATAACCATATAACAATTACAGCATGGAAACAGACCAATTTGGCCCTTCTAGTCTGCACTGATCCAAGTACCCTCCTCTAATCCCGCTTACCAGCACTCTGCCCATATACCTCCATCCCCCTCCCATCCATATACTTATTCAACTCTTTCTTAAATGACAAAATTGACCCTACCTCCACCACCTTTTCCAGAAAGCCCATTCCACACAGTAACCACTCTTTGAATAAAGAAGTTCCCCCTCATGTTAATCCTAAACCTTTGCCCGTCAACTCTCAACCCATGACCTCTTGTATCCATCTCTCCTACTCTCAATGGGAAAAGCCTTTGCACATCAACTCTATCTATCCCTCTCATTACCTTAAACACCTCTATTAAATCCCCTCTCAGCCTTCTACATTCCAAGGAATAAAGACCTAATTTGCTCAATCTTTCCTTGTATTCCAGATGCTGAAACCCAGGCAACATTTTTGTAAATCTTCTCTGCACTCTCTGTATCTTGTTAATATCCTTCCTATAAATCAGTGACCAGAACTGCACACAGTACTCTAAATTTGGCCTCACCAATGCCTTGTCCAGTTTCATCATTATATTCTATGCACTGATTTATATAGGCAAACAACTAAAAGCCTTCTTCACCACCCTATCCACATGAGCTCCTACCCTCAGGGAACAATGCAACGTTATTCCTAGATCTTTCTGCTCCACTGCATTCTTCAATGCCCTCCCATTTACCACATATGTCTTGCTTTGATTATTCTTTCCAAAATGAAGCACCTCACACTTATCAGCATTAAACTCCATCTGACATCTTTCTGCCCACTCCTCTAAGCAGTTTAAATCCCTCTGCAATCTTTGAAAACCCTCTTCATCATCCACAATTTCCCCTATTTTAGTATCATCCAATTTACCAGCCCATCCTCCAGATCATTAATGTATATGACAAACAGCAACGGTCCCAATACCAAACCCTGAGGTACACTGCTTGTCACCGGCCTCCATCCTGACAAACGTTTATCTACTACTACTCTCTGGCACCTTCCTTTCAACCACTGTTGAATCCATTTGACTATCTCCAAATTAATACCCAGGGACTTAGCCTTCCTAACTAACCTCCCATGTGGAACCTTATCGAAGTCCATATAGACAACATCTACTGCTCTACCTTCATCAACATTCCTTGTCACCTCTTCAAAAAATTCAACAAGATTGGTCAAATACAACCTTCCACACACAAATCCATGTTGAGTGTCCCTGATCAGACCCTGTCCCTCCATATACTTATATATACTACCTCTAAGAATGTTTTCCATCAGTTTACCTACCACAGATGTCAAACTTACAGGCCGATAATTGCTAGGCTTGCTCCTCGAACCCTTTTTAAACAAAGGAACCACATACGCAACACGCCAATCCTCCGGCACTATACATGTCTCTAATGACAATATTTTTTAATTCATTCAGTTTCCATGCCCCCTATAGGCGTTGTGGGCCCCCCTTCAGAATTTCAGCCCCCCTTAAATGTACTGTGGCCTCTCCCATGCTGTAGCTTCTCTGTGCATACACATGCTTTGCCTTCCTGATAGATTCAGTTCAATCAGGTATTTTGATAAAATGTGTGGATCTTCTTAACACAGGCAGATATGTTGGCTCTGCTGGTCCACCACTGTCCAGCACTGGTGGTGTTTCCTCTGTCGCTGGGTAGGCTGGATCTTCTGCATTTGTTCATTCCTGCAGTGTCTCTTGCATTTTGATTTAACCTCAGTATTTGACCATCCTCTGTTCTGACAGTGTAGGATCTTGGATTTACTTCCTCCAGAACAGTGGCCTTTTTGTTCCAAGTGTTGAAATCTCTGAGTTGCACTGCGTCATGTTTGCCAGTGGCCCTAAGCTTATTGTTGACTTGTCATGGTTTGCTTTTTATATCCATTGCAGATGATTTTGTTTCTGATTGACATCTTCGACATCTGTGGCTCCAGAGTAGGGAAGTGTGGTACCTCTAAATGGAGTTTCAAATCACTAGAAAAAAGACAGGCAACCCCATACTAATACATATGATCAGAACGTGGCAAGAAATTAATGAATGTATAGGATAAAAAAGTAGGGATATCAGTAAAAGCATCACTGTGTAAAAATGTGTTATTGCCTATGAACTTAGGCAACAGAATATTAAATTTGTGGCATGACAAAGGCATAAGATATATTGAAAACTGATACATGGAAGGAACATTTATGTTCTTTGAACAAATAAAACACAAATACAGAGTGGCCAATGGGACCTTCTTCTGTTTTCTCCAGCTTAGATCGTTCTTGAGAGAAAGATAGGGACCAAAGTTGATCCCACCTGAAATTAGTGAAATTGAATGAACAGTTTGGAAGGGGAAATACATCCAAATTTATAACAAAAATGTAGTATGCTCTCCAGAGCAAAAGGGCAAAACCAGGTTGCAGAAGTCAAGGGAAATACGGGGAGTCGGACTTGGGTGTGGTGATTTCAGAAAGAAGCTGGTGAGATTGGTGTAAGGACAAGTATAAATGCAAGATAATGGATTGCTTCAATATAAATTTCTACACCAATTATATCTTACCCCACAGAAATGACATAGAGCAAAAGTAGAAATATCAGAGATGTGTTTCAGATGTGGGGCTGAAACAGGGACATTTTTACATGCCACATGGTCATGCGTGAAGGTGAGGCCATTTAGGCAAGATATTACAGAAAAATTAACTAGGATAACAGGAGTGGCCATCACGGGTGACCTAAAGCTATATTGATTTCATGGAAAAAAGCAACAAATTGAATAAATATCAAATCTCATTTTTAAAAATACCTCGGAGGGTAGCAAGAAAATGTATTCTGATCACTTGGAAGTCCAATTCCCCTCTACTTATAGCACGATGGACTGCGGAAATGAACAGCTGTATAACTATAGAAAAAATTACATAAAGAATAAACATGACATTTTTGTGAAGATCTGGAAGCCATACCTGGACCACATAGGGGCCCAAATATTTAAGTATGGTTTTCCCAGTTATATTCTGTATATTTAAAAGATATGCAAGCTCTGATGGTGTGCGGATCCCTATGTATGGAAGGGGGGAGGGAGGGAGGGACTGTTTTGTTTTTGCTTGTTGTTTATAAGAAAAAGTTTAATATAATCATGATATTTAAAATCTTTTTATGTATATCTTTGAAAAAAAATCTGATTCTTTTACAGTTTTTAAAGTTATTATTTTCAAAGACATTTTTTTTTGTTTTTAATGCAAGCTGATTTGTTGGTGCCTGATAAGAGGGCGGGTAATTTTAAAAGTCTCAGTCCTTTATTGTATTTGTTCAATTTTAAAAGCAGCTCTGGTTTTACCTGCAGGGTAACATTCTTGAATCCAGTGGAGCGTATTACCATTTATTGTTGCTGGGTGGGGTTTGCACAGCATTAATCATTTTTAAATGGCACTAGCATACCAGATCAGAAAAGTTTCTGAAAACACAAAAAATTATTCATATGTTTTAAAAATTTTAAACATTTTTGCCCTTTTCTTGATTCTTGATTTTTTGCTCTCAATGCGTAACCAATGGTCGTGTAATTGGGCATCCAGTTCCGATTTGACACAGCATCTATCATTTCCATTGCTTCCTCTAGATAATAAGGAGGGGATGATGAAAAAAGATCAATGGCTTTATTTTTCAAAAATATTCATGAATTTATTTTCAAACATAATGACCCACCAAATGAACTACCAGCCTCAAACATCACAATCAAAATCCTCTGAAGTACTGTGGATGGGATTGTCATAAGGTGTTGTATTGGAGGGCCTCTGCTTTGAGGCCGGCTCCATCCATGTAAAAAAATCTGAAATTTGCGGCGCCTTGGTGCTTCCTCCGGAGCCACTGTTGCTGTGGCGCCGACCGTCAACATGACGACATAAATACATGGTGAACAATGGCTGTCTTCGTTACCCATAATCACCTACACAGCTGGAACCGGTCTGGGAAATGAAGAGCGATCCCAGCTGCTTATGGGATTATGGTTAATGAAGTCGGCCATTGATCATTCTTAGAGACCAGGACTGCAGGAGAGGAGAACTTGCAAACTAGTGCACCCTTTCACTGACCCCTGACTGCAGAGCTCTCTCGTGGGGACAGGGTGACTGGTGGGGAAAGGACGGAGGACCCCCCCAACAAGATTTAGGCTGATTGGTTGGATGGGGGGGGGAGTAGATTTATCCATGAGCCGATTACGCACCTCTCCTCCCTCCTACCGCACCCCAGCCGACAGAGTGATGAATCCTGACCACATGATTTGGGTGGGTTGGTTGGAGGGAGGGGGGGGTTCATAGTTCAACCATCACCAGCTGGAGCAGGAGAGCAGAGTGCCTGCGGTCCCTGGGGATGTGTACCAGCTCTACCCTTGGTCCAGTGCACCCTCTCATCACCACCTCTCTAGCATGTGAAGTTGACAGGTTGCTCCTCCATTTCCTCTTCCGACCCCCAAGTGCAGAGTTCTCTCTTGCGCTGACTGGTGCGAGAGGGGGATCGTTAGAAACCAGGACCACGGCACGAAGTCAGCATGGAGTGGGGGCAAGAACGAGCACAGACAGCCATGAGAGCAACAGCCTCAGGGGAGGCTCATTAGACAAATGTCTGCAGGAATTACCCAGGGCTCTGCCTGACACGAACTGCTTAGCGCAGATTCACTGGGTCGTGGGCTGACCCCGTTATCGCAATGTCATCAACCCGCCCCTAGCCAGGTGCTTGCAGCGGCTGTACATTTATGATGCGTGGCGGAGCACTCTGCTCCACCGCTGACACTAGGTTGAAAAGGGATTTTAGTCGGCACCTTGGAGCCGCTCACGGAGTAAATTCTGTAATGTAAGGGCAGAGAACCTCTGTCTTTGTGGTCGCATTTTTTCACTCTGCTAAAGGGCCTATCAACTGGGCTTCTTATGGGGAAGTTCATAGCTTGCTGTGTGGTCTCACTCACTCAGTGTTCTCTGCTGGGACAATCACTCTGGCTCAGTAAGAATTTGTTGATGTAGGAGGAGAGCAGATTTCAGTGACAGTAAGTTCTGGCATTGTGTCTGACGTGGCCTGGCCAAAACCCGTAGGTTATTTGGAATGGGAAAATTATTGAGGGAGATACCTCAAGTTTAGCTTATCTAACTATTTCATTACAAGGTCATCACAAGGGCTTTCATTACAAGGCCTTTCTTGGCTCACATTGTCGAAACTGATCAAAATGCATAACTGAGCATTCTATTTGTCAGCATGTGGAACATGTCATTCTCCATCTTCCCTATCCATATCTACCATGTCCACTACATGATTTTTTTGTTAGTAAACAGTTCAAATAAAATGAAGGTTATATAGAGGGGCTGAGTGTGGCTTGTAATTCAGAAAAATGCATATTTCATGCTGCCTGCTAATTTAGGATTGTAGTGTGCAGCCAACACTGACAGTGTCACTGAAAGGTAGTAATCCTCTGAAGAACAGGTTCCAAGGACAGGTGGGGAGGTTAATTAGCTATTGTCCCTGTTATGTGTGGCAAAACAGGATCAAAGGGGCACATAACAGAGAATGAGTGCTGAGGAAGAGGAGAATGAGGAGTTAAAAATGTAAGAATGTAAGAAATAAGAGAAGGAGTCGGCCGTCCGGCCCGTTGAGTCTGCTCCGCCATTCAATAAGATCATGGCTGATCTGATCATCGACTCAACTCCACCTACCTGCCTTTTCCCCCATATCTCTTAATTCCTTTTTTATGTAAAAATCTATCTAACTTAACCTTAAATATATTTAATGAAGTAGCTTCAACCGTTTCCCTGAGTAGAGAATTCCACAGATTCACCACTCTCTGGGAAAAAGTTTTTTCTCATCTCCGTCTTAAATCTACTCCCCTGAATCTTTTTTTTTTTTTTTTTTATTAAATTTTTTTTATTTTTCACACCATAAATCACATTAGCCATGATATACACAATTTCTTTTTCACACATATACAGTGACTTTTTCTCCCCCCCCCTTTCCTCCCAAACCACCCCCCCACCCCCCCTCTCATCCATTTTAGGTATACAATCTAGGTTGCATTAATCCAGTCAGACAATGTTGTCATTCAACAAAATTACACCAGAAATTCTACTGAGTCCATTCTTTTCTTTCCTTCTCCTTCCATCAACTTAGGTAATGTTTGTCCCCGGTAGGTTTTCGCTATTGTATTTAATGTAAGGCTCCTATACTTGTTCGAATATTTCAATATTATTTCTTAACCAATATGTTATTTTTTCTAATGGAATACATTTATTCATTTAAATTTGGTAGTTTATTCCTTTTAATTTGGTTATGTATTCCATTAATATTTAAAGACATATAGTTCAGCGTAGTACTCCCCTGAATCTTGAGGCTGTGTCCTCTAGTACCAGTGAAAACAATTTTCCTGCCTCTAACTTATCTATCCCTTTCATAATTTTATGTTTCTATAAGATCTCCTCTTATTCTTCTGAATTCAAGTGAGTATAATCCCAGGCAATCTCTCCTCGTAGGTCAAACCCCTAATCTCCGGGATCAACCTGGTGAACCTCTTCTGGGCTGCCTCCAATGCCAGCCTATCCTTCCTCAAGTGTGGAGACCAGAACTGCACACAGTACTCCAGGTGCGGCCTCACCAGTATCTTGCACAGTTGCAGCATGACCTCCCTGGCCTCGAATTCAATTGCTCTAGTGATGAAGGCCAACATTCCATTTGCCTTCTTAATAACCTGTTGTACCTGCAACCCAACTTTTTGCAATTCATGCACAAGCTCTCCCAAGTCCTTCTGCACAACAGCATGCTGCAGTTTTTTTACCATTTTAATAATATTCTGCTCTTCTATTTTTCCTACCAAAGTGGATGACCCTGCATTCACTAACGATGTACTCCACCTGCCAGACCTTTGCTCACTCACCTAACTTAACTATATCCTTCTGCAGCCTCTCAACATCCTCTGTACAATTTGCTTTTCCACTCAATTTAGTATCACTCGCAAACTTGGCTCCACTACACTCTGTCCCCTCTTCCAAATCATCATTGTAAATGGTGAACAGCTGCAGGCCCAGCACCAACCCCTGTGGTACCCCACTTGCCAATCAGAAAAACACCCATTTATCCTGACCCTCTGCCTTCTGTCAGTTAACCCTAACCCTCAATCCAAGCCAATATACTTCCCCCAACTCCATTCATCTGTATCTTATTGATAAGTCTTTTGTGCGGCACCTTATCAAACACCTTCTGGAAATCCAAATATATGACATCAACCTGTTCCCCTCTATCTACCGCACCAATTATATCCTCAAAGAACTCCAGTAAGTTTGTCAAACAAACTTTCTGAATCCATGCTGCGTCTGCCTGATGGAACCCGTTTGTTCTAAATGTCTCACTATTTCATCCTTACTGACAGCTTCAAGCATTTTCCCGACTACAGACATTAAGCTAACTGGCCAAGAGTTACCTGTCTTCTGCCTACATCCCTTTTTAAAAAATGACATGACATTTGCTGTATTCCAATCTGCCGGGACCTGTCCAGAATCCAGAGAATTTTTGTAAATGACTACAAAAGCATCGACTATAACTCCCACCATTTCCCTCAGTACCCTGGGATGCAGCCCATCAGGACCAGGGGATTTGTCCACTTTCAGTCCAATTATTTTGCTCATCTGATGTCCAAAAGATAGTCTGCAGTGCTGTGGAAAGGAGGTAACTGGCAATTTCCTCCTGCTTTTCAGATTTCAATTTCTCGTCAGAGCACATACCTGACATCACATACAACCCTGAGATTCCTTTTTCCTGCAGACGTGGCAAAATTACTACTAATTGGTAGTGCAAAAAAAACTGTACACAGTGTAAACAAACAGAGAACTATAAACAGATAACAAATGTAAACAAACTGTGCATAACAGAGAGAACAAAAGAAAATCAATAAAGTGCACAAGAAAGAGTCCTTAATGAGTCCCTGGTTGAGTTTGTCGTTGATGTGTCTGATGTTGGAGGGGTAGGAGCTGTTCCTGAACCTGCAGGTGTGAGTCTTGTGGCACCTGTACCTCTTTCCTGATGGCAGCAGCGAGAACAGAGCATGTGCTGGGTGGTGAGGGTCTCTGATTATTGCTGCTGCTCTCTGACGACAGTGTTCCCTGTAGATGTACTCAATAGAGGGGAAGGTTTTGCCTGCGATGTCCTTGGCTATGTCTACTTCCTTTCAGAGGGCTTTATTGGTGTTCCCATACCAGGCCGTATGCAGCTGGTCAGCACACTTTCTACCACACGTGCAGAAATTTGCCAGGGTTTCTGGCATCATACCAAACCTTCGCAAACCCCTAAGGAAGTAGAGGAGCTGATGTGCTTTCTTCACGATGCCTTTGGTGTGTTGGGTCCAGGAATGATCTTCTGAGATAGTGATTCCCAAGTGTTTAAAATTGTTTACCCTCTCCACCTCAGATTCCCCAATGATCACTGGATTGTAAACCTTTGGCTTTCCCTTCCTGAAGTCAACAATCAGCTCCCTAGTTCCAGTGACATTGAGTGCAAGGTTGTTGTTGGTACATCATTCAGCCAAGTTTTCAAACTCTCTCCTGAATGCTGATTCATCCCCTTCCTTTATACAACTAACTACCTTGGTATTATCAGCAAATTTGTTGATGGTGTTATTGTCGTACTGAGTTAAATGTTGTTCTTTAGAGAAAAATACATTTGTACATTTTAGATGTACAGCAGAACATTCTGGCCCACGAACCAGTGCCCCCAAATACACCAGTTATCCTACAAACCGCGTACGATTTTGAAGGGTGGGACGAAACAGGAGCACCTGGAACAAACTTACAAATATACGGGGAGAATGAACAAACTACTTAAAGGTAGCTGGTGCTGAAAAAACATCTTTCCTGGAACCCAGCAGACTAACGGCATTGTGAAGAAAGAATGTCAGTGCCTCTATTTCCTCAGGAGTTTGCAGAGGTTTGGTAGGACATTGGAAACCCTGGCAAATTTCTACAGCTATGTGGTGGAAAGTGTGGTTGCTTCACGGTCTAGTATGGGGACATCAATACCTCTGAGCGTAAAGCCCTGCAAAAAGTAGTTGACATAGACAAGGACTTCATATGCAAAACCCTCCCCACCATTAAGAACATCTACAGGGAACACAGACATCGGAGAGCAGCAGCAATCATCAAGGATCCACATCACCCAGTACGCGCTCTGCCCTCACTGCTGCCATCGGGAAAGGGGTGCAGATACCACAAAGCTCGCACCACCAGGTTCAGGAACAGCTGTTACCCCTCCACCATCAAACTCCTCAGCAACAAACTCAATCAGAGACCCATTTAAGGACTCTTACTTTTGCACTTTCTTGATTTTTTTCTCTCTGTATTGCAGTTTGTTTACATTTCTTTATTTGTTTACGTGTGTACGTTGTGAACAGATATTTTTTGCACTACCAATAAGTGGTAATTCTGCCATGCTCATAGGAATAAGAATCTTAAGGTTGTATGTGATATCATGTATGTAGTCTGACAATAAATCTGAAATCTTTACCCCAAATTCATGGTTTCCCCCAACATTGACAAATGATAACAAATAGAAGAAAATGGCTGGACTTGCTTGTTCTGCTATTCAAGATTATGGCTGTTCATTTAATTTTCCTGTGCTAAATCTCTAAATCCAGGAAGTTCATGGGCTGAAGGACAAAAGAAATGAGCTTTCCATCAGTTTACCCTGTATTCAGCTATTGATGCAGGAAACTTCAGAAAGTGCAACACAGAATCAGATTCAGACAAACATTGGCACAAGCAAAGAAGATATTAGCAGTGGTAATGAAAATCTTTGTACAAGGGATATTCTTTACAGTGTGTCTTAAATTAGAATAGGGAGGCAGCTAGATTTAGGGAGAAAATTCCAGTTGTAGATGAATGAAAGCATAGTGGCTTGAGTCTGTTGGTTCAATATGATTTGGCGAGAACAGGTAAGAGGCAAGGAATAGTAGGAATTGCAGTAAGGCAGTGGAGGTTTTAAATATCATCCTCTCACCATAAACAGTGGGAATGGCAGCCAAGGCAGGCAATGTTCCTCTTGTAGAATGTGGGTCATCACAGGAATCAGCAGTATCCCTGACGATTTCATCTGCGAGGTGCATCCAGCTGCAGCTCCTGACCAGCTGAGTTAAGGGATTGGAGCTGGAGTTAATGAACTCTGGATCATTTGGGAGGCAGAGGAGGTGATAGAATGGCGTTACGAGGACACTATCACACCTCGGAGACAGGAGGAGGGTAGATGGATGACAGTCAGTAGAAGGAAAGGGAACAGGCAGGAAATACAGGGTACCCTTGTGGCTGTTCCCCTCAATAACAAGTATACCATTTTGGATACCGTTTGGGGAGGTGGGGGAGGGGGTGGGAAACAACCTACGATAGCTATCAGGACACTGGCATGGAGTCTGGTTCTGTGGAAGGGAGGAGAAGAGGCGAGCTGTAGTGATAGAAATTGCATAAATTTTAAAAATGTCCTTACTCACAAGTGTGGTGTTAGTGAATTGGACGGTCGCTCACATTGTTCCATTGTTTAAAAAGACTCCAAAAGTAACCCTGAAAATTATAGGCTGGTGAGCCTCACGTCAATAGTAGGTAAACTATTGGAAGATGTTGGAAAAGATCTGATATATTATTATTTAGATAACCAGAAAATGATTAGGGATAGTGAGCATGGCTTTGTGAGTGGTAGGTCATGATTGAGGGATGGGTGCTGGGACCATTGTTGTTTGACATCTGTAATGTGATAAATTGGATCAGAAAGTTTGCAGATGACACTAAGATTGGAGGTGTTGTGGACAGTGAAGAAGGTTTTTAAAGCTTGCAAAGGGAACTGGACTAGGTCTAAAAATGGGCTGAAAAATGGCAGATGGAATTTAATGCAGACAAGTGTGAGATGATGCATTTTGGATGGACAAACCAAAAAAGGATGTACACATGGTAGGGCACTGAGGAGAGCGGTTGAACAGAGGGACCTGGGAATACTGATACATAATTCCCTGAAAGTGGCATTCACAGGTGGAAAGCATTATAAAGAGAGGTTTTGGTATATTGGCCTCCATAAATCAAAGTATTGCTTATAGGAGTTGGGATGTTATGGCAAAGTTGTATAAGACATTGATGAGGCCAAATTTGGAGTTTTGTGTGCAGGTTTGGTTGGTTAACTACAGGAAAGAGTGCCGAGAAGATATACTGACATGTTGTTTGGACTTCAGGAACTGAATTACAGGGAAAGGTAAAACAGGTTAGGATGTTATTCTGTGGAGCATAGAAGAATGAGGGGAGGTATTTAAAATTATGAGGGAGATAGAGTAAATGTAGGTCGGCTTTTTCCACTGAGGGTGATGAGATCAAACCAGAGGTCATGGGTTAAGAGTGAATGGGGAAAAGGTTAGGGGGAATGTGAGGGGCAACTTCTTCACTCAGAGAGTGGTGGGGTTGTGGAATGAGCAACCGGCTGAAGTGGTGAATGTGGGCTCAATTTTAACATTTATGAACAATTTAGTCAGGTACATGGATGGGAGAGATATGGAGGGCTAAAGACGGTGTAGGTCAGTGGGAATAGGCAAAAAAAAATTGTTCGGTCCAGACTAAAAGGGCCATGTTTCTGTGGTGGTGTTCTATGGTTCTAAGTACAATGAAAGGAGTGGGGACATGAAGGAGGATGGAGTTTGACAAATGTCGCATTTTAATTACTGAATAAGGAAGGGAGTTGACATCGGATGAAGGGATCTGAAAAGAAAGATGAAAATGCAAAAAAAAATGAGATTTGCATGACCAAAGATTAGCAACTATAGAGTGAACGAATGAATTGGATTTGCTTCAGTTTATATCATAGTTGTTCAACATCATGCAAATTTATGGAATATACCTAATGGGAGGCTGCCTACAGGCAATTAGAATAATGAAGCTTGTAGATGGCAATAAAAGGGCTGAGCTGAAATCTGGAGTTGCGTGCTTTCTCAGTTAGCTGTGTATTTCCTGCAATTTTAGTTTTGTTTCAATGCTAAACTTTCAACACAGTGCCACACTGACACCTTGTGAACTGAAATCCAAACACAGCTGAAAGAAAACTTATGCATGTTTTCTTTTAAACGTACAGAATGGTAACAGGCCGTTTCGGCCTGCGAGTCTGTGCAGCCCAACCCACCCCCCTCCATTAACCTACACCCCGGTATGTTTTGAACAGTGGGAGGGAACAGGAGTTCCTCCACCTAAGGAAAACCCATGCAAACAGCGTTGGATTCAAACCCTGGTCCCGATTGCTGGCACTGTAAAGCCGTTGTGCTGAGCATTACGCCAACCGTGCCGCTCAATAGAGAAACTTCAAATAAAATTAGGGTTATTGTACAATATACTGTTATGTCTCTGTGTTACTTGGGAGGCTTCTTAAATAACTTAGAGATGCAAGATTCAAATAAACAGAAGAGACTTTACTTACTGATGTCTTCCACCATCTCAGGAAACTGTTCACATGCTCACATATACAGAGTGGTGCAAACAGAAGAGACTTTACTTACTGATGTCTTCCACCATCTCAGGAAACTGTTCACATGCTCACATATACAGAGTGGTGCACTAGTTACTACAGTGAGATGGGTGACTTCATGAGTGACTACAATAATAATAGTATTTGAGGGTTGAAGGGCATTTGCTGGGCTGCAGTGTCTGCCTGTCCCGCATCGGACTTGTCAGCCATAAACGAGCCTGCAGCTGACGTGGACATTACCCCTCCATAAATCTTCGTCTGCGAAGCCAAGCCAAAGAGAGAGAGTGTTCCAAACACTAAATTAAAAATAGATAATAAGTACAAAAATGCAGTTACCATAGCGCAAGCAAAAATAGTGGGATTACAATACCTCCGAATCATGGGTCCTCTACCGGCATCACCTACGGCTCCTAGAACGCTTCCGTCAGCGCTGTCTCCACTCCATCCTCAACATTCATTGGAGCGACTTCATCCCTAACATCGAAGTACTCGAGATGGCAGAGGCCGACAGCATCGAGTCCATGCTGCTGAAGATCCAGCTGCGCTGGGTGGGTCACGTCTCCAGAATGGAGGGCCATCGCCTTCCCAAGATCGTGTTCTATGGCGAGCTCTCCACTGGCCACCGAGACAGAGGTGCGCCAAAGAAGAGGTACAAGGACTGCTTAAAGAAATCTCTTGGTGCCTGCCACATTGACCACCGCCCTCCAACTCGCCTCCAACCGTGCATCTTGGCGCCTCACAGTTCGGTGGGCAGCAACCTCTTTTGAAGAAGACCGCAGAGCCCACCTCACTGACAAAAGACAAAAGAGGAAAAACTCAACACCCAACCCCAACCAACCAATTTTCCCTGGCAACCGCTGCAACCGTGCCTGCTTGTCCCGCATTGGACTTGTCAGTCACCAACGAGCCTGCAGCAGGCATGGACATACCCCTCCATAAATCTTCGTCCGCGAAGCCAAACCAAAGAAAGACAAGACAATAGCGCAGGCAGTGCTTTTGTGGTGTTGGAGCAGCCTAGTGTAACAATGGGTGATTCAAGAGCCTGATAGTTGTTGGGAAGAAACTGATGGTGAACTTAGACATGCTAGTCTTCAGACTTTGGCACCACCTTCCCACAGCAGTGAGAGGTGGTTGTGGCCAGGGTAATAGAGGTCCTTTGTAATGTTGATTGGCCTCTTGAGGCAGTACCTCACATAGATGTCTTCAATGGATGGGAGATCGGACCCTGTGATGGACCTGGCTATGTTTGCTACCTACTGCAATCACTTGCATTTCTGAATATGAAATATAAGCACTATCTCTTTCTTAGCCTTAACATTCCCCAAACATTAGCATTCTCCATACTATGCTCCCCAGTGCCTTCCTTGGTGAATACTGATGCAAAGTTCTCATTTAGCACCTTGCCCACTTCTTTGGACTCAGCATGAATTTCCTCCTTTGTCCTTGGGTGGTTCTTTTCCTTCCCTACTTGTCCCCTTGTTTTTAGTGTTAGTGTAAAATGCCCTGGCACTCTCTTTCATCTTGATCACCAAGGATATTTCATGGCCTTCTTAGTCCCACACTTGAGCTCTTTCCTGCTATCTTGGCTCTGCTCAATTGTAGCTTCCTAAACCTATTATTTCATTTCTCTTTTTAACTGGATTCAGAATCTCTCTTGTCATCGTCTCTCTTTGCCATCCCTGCCCTTCTTTCTTAATGGAACAAAGTGGTCCTGAGCTCTAATTAGATGGTTATTAAACAAAATCCACATGTCAGTTGTAGACATATCTGATAATAGCCATTTCCAATTAAACTCCCTTGTTCAAGTTCAGGTTTGTTATCATCTGATTGTACGTGTACAACCTGACAAAAGACCGTCTCTCTCTAGTTCATGGTTCACACACAACACAAACTCCCAATACCCAGTACATAACAATCAATTAAACAAACACATTGCTAGCTGGATGGCTGAATTTGGAGTAGAGTCCTGGAGCCACGCTTCTGTAATTCCCAGTTATTACCAGAGTGCAGCAGCTCTTCATTCCTCTCTGGTTCAGATGCAGTGCAGATAATCCAGTTTATTTTAAAGATATCGTCCATTTGCAAGTGAAATTGTCGGGAGCGTGGGCCTGGATGGATTCACTTTGAATCTTACATGAATGTGGGTATGCTTCATGTGCTTCTGCTTCCTTGCCCACTGTTTCTGGCGACCTCTTCCCCAAGTTTCAATAGTAGGTTGGATGGGTCAGGGCTCCCTGCCTTCCTTAAATCATATTCACACAGTACCTTCATGATGTGGTCCTCTGGCTTGGTAGACCTACAGGTTTTAGTGTTCCTTTCATTTAGCAGTGTTTTCCCATCATGGACAAGACAAATAGAGCGAGAGATTGCACCTTTGTTTGGAGCCAGAGCGGCCGCTGCAGCCATGTGTGCTTCCCTTTTAGCAGGTCCTGTCTAATAAAGGTCATAATTCCACCCCCCTTCCCCAATTTAGTATTTTCCCTCAAGGTCCAAGTTTATCTTCATTCATAACTGTCTTGAAATTTAAGGAATTGTGATTACTATTCCCAAAATGCCTTCACTCTGAATCTTCAATATCCTGGCCAAGCTTATTTCTCAGTAATATGGTCTTGTATGGCCCCTTCTCTGGTTGGACCATCCATATTGTGTATTAAAAAACCTTCCTGGGCACACAAATTCTGACCCACTCAACTCTCTGGCACTAATGGCGCCCCAGGCAATATTTGGAAAATTAAATTCTCCCTGTGCAGCTTTTATAGTTTTTAATAATCTGTCCAAATACCTGATCCCTCATCTCACGGTGGCTATTGGGCAGCTTGTAGCAGAATCATACTAGAATGATTGTACCTTTCTTATCTTTTATCTCTACATTCTGCCTCAGTGGATGTTATGGAGGATCAATCCACAGAATGAAGCTGTGACGCACTCCTTTACTTCCCTCTGTATCCTGAAACCCAGGAACATTGAACATGTTAGTCCCGTCCGGCTTCTAAAATGGCCATAGTACTGACCCAAGCTCCAGGTTCATCTGCCTTACCCATAATGCCTCTTAACATACTTCAGCTACTGTTTCTTTCTATCTTCTCGACTTGCTTGCCATAACCTCAGCAACTCTGGTTCCCACCCACCCATCATTCTAGTTTAAACCCTCCCAACACCAGACCTCCTTGGGAAAGGCGAACATAATTAAGCTATCAAACTATTTTACGGCTGATAGAATTTCCAACTAATTCACATTCGAATAAAATGGCGGAGGACCACAAACCTTTTCTGCCATTCAGTGCGATCATTTGTGACCCAAGTTTCTGCTACCTGCTAATTATAAATATGAAATTGCTTAGTAACTGAACTTGCATCAACTTCAGCCTGCAAAAGAAAGTTTCAAACCCTGACCTTTGTGAATAGATGTGACTCCTAACCATTGCCGAAAGGCATAACCTTAAACATAATAAGATGCCTGACAGTACTCGACTCAGTCAGCAGTAATAATTCCTTTCCACCTATCTCATCGTTTTGCCTTCAGATTCAAGTCAAACACAATCCTGACCAGAGTATCTTTATTTAATTTTTGAATTGTGGGAATTGTGGGCAAACATTTATTGCCTAGGGTTAATTGCTGTTGAAGTGATGGTGGTGAGCTATCTCCTTGAACTGCCGCAGTCCCTCTGGTGAAGAGACTTTCACCTGCAATCTCATTAGGAATTCCAGGATTTTGAACCAGTTTGCAATGAAAGAATGTTGCCATGTTTCCAGTTCAAAATTGTGTGTGATTTGCTAGTGGAAATATAATATAATGACGAAAGTGCTCATAGGATTTATGGTTGGGGCAAGGGGTGTGGGGATTGGTCAGATGAGAACAGGAGGAACATCCTTCAATGTTTTCAGTCTAATTTCTGTGGAGACCTAAACACGATTTGCTTTCTTTTAAAAGACCATGCATCTTGCATAACAAACCAAAGTTTGCTCTGGCAATGATCTCATAGTGGGATCTTTGACTGCTGTCAAAACCATTTGATCAAATACGGCAATCAAAAGAGGTAAGGTCATTGATGAAGCAGCTGAAGTTAATTGGGCCTGGGACATTGCTCAAAGTGATTTCTGAAGTGACGTTCTGGGGCTAGAATTATTTACTTTAAGAACTACAACCATTTTCTCTTGTCTGAAGATTAGAGCCACAATGAAAGACAGTCCATTAGAAGTCCACCATTCCAGTCCCAGTGCAACTCGTCTAACTCCAGTCCCTGTAACATCCTTGTGAATCAAATCCTCAGGGCAGGCATAGAACCAAAGTACAGAGAAAGACCCCTTGGCCCAACTTATCACTTGATCCAGTTGTCTTCCTGAGCTAGACCTACTTGTTTGGATTTGGCACATCTCTCGAGACTTTTCATATTCATTTTTCTGTTCAACGACTTCTAAATGTTGCTATTGCACCTGTCTTTACCAGTTCCTCTGGCAGCTCATTCCATATACCACCACACTGAGTGAAAAAGTTTCCCCTTATGTCCTCTTTTGATTTTTCCCCTCTTATCTTAAATTTATGCCTTCTAATTTTAGACTTTCTTCCCTTAGGAAAATGTACCTTATTAATTCTCCTCAGAGTTTCATATGGTCAGGCCTTTAAACCTTTTTTCTACCATCGGGGAAGAGATACAGGATGATCAGAGCCAGCACCACCAAGCTGAGGAACAGCTTCTTCCCACGGGCAGTGAGAACGCTGAACGACCAAAGGAATTGCCAACACTAACCATCTGAGACTCTCATATACATGAAACAATATTTATTTATTTGTATATATGAATAATTGTCTTATCATTCTTTGACTGTATGTGCGTGATGTCTGAATGTGTGTCTGCGTGTTTTGCACCGAGGATCAGAGAACGCTGTTTTGTCGGGTTGTATTTATCTGTCCAAATGTATTTTAAATATTTCCATTGTACACACATCTACTAGTTTCCTCTGGAAGATTGTTCCATATACCCACCACCCACTGTGCTTTTTGAAAAAAGTTTTCACTCACGGCCTCTAAATCTTTCCCCTCTCAATTTAAATCTGTGTCCTCTTCCCTTCCTTTCCCTCCAAGGACAAATGTCCTAGCCTCTCCTTACTACTTTTCTAACTCCAGTCCCTGTGACATCCTTGTGAATCATTTCCAGACCCTTTCCAGCTTAATGACATCCTGTACAGCTCTCACATATCATCCCAACTCTTGTACTCAATGCACTGGCTATTGAAGCCAAACACCTCTTCACTACTTTGTCTACTTGCGACACCACTTACCACTGTACCCTTATATCCCTCTCTTCTAAAGCACTCTCCAAGCCCTGCCACCAACTCTGTAAGTCCTGCCTGATTAACTATCCACAGGCCCACCAATCTTGGCATTATGAGACCATAAGATAGGAGCAGAAATAAGTTATTCAGCCCATCGAGTCTTCCCTGCCATTTAATCATGAAGTTGATCCATTTTCCCACTGAGCCCCACTGCCTGGCCTTCTCCCCATAACGGATGCCCTGGCAAAATTAAGAACCTGTCAATCTATGACTTAAATATACCCAATGACATGGCCTCCAGAACTAATTCCACAGCCTATGGCTGAAGAAATTCCAACACATCTCTATTCTAAGTGGACACCCTTTAATCCTGAAGTTGTGGCCTCTTGTTCTGGACTCTCCCACCATGAGAAACAAAATTTCTACATTTAATTTGTTGACGCTTTTCAGCATTCAAAATGTTTAAATGAGATTTCCTCCCCCCCCCCCCACCCCCCTATTCTCCTAAATTCAAACAAATACAGGTCAAGAACTGTCAAACACTCCTCAAATTAACTCTTTCATTCCCATAATCATCATAATGAACCTCCTTTGAATCTTCAATGCCAGCACATCTTTTATATGTACATTTAGACATGCAGCACAGTAACAGGCCATTGCGGTCCACAAACCTGTGGTGCCCAACTTACTCCCAATTCACCTTCAACCCCATACGTTTCAAATGGAGGAGGAAACTGGAGACATGGGGAGAACATGCAAACTCTTTCCAAACAGCACAGGATTCGAACCCCGGTTCCAGTCGCTGGCGCTGTAGAGGCATTGCACTAACTGTTGTCCTAATTTTCTTAAATGAGTAGCCCAAAATTACTCACAATACTCCAAGTGAGGTCTCACCAGTGCCTTATAAACCCTCACCATCACATTCCTGCTCCTATATTCTATTCCTCTTGGCTAACATTGGATTTGGCTTCTTCACCACTGTCTCAACGTTGCACATTTACCTTCAGGGTATCCTGCAAGAGGACTTCCAGGTCTCTTTGCATCTGGGTATTTTCAATTTTCTCCCATTAAAAAAAAAGTTTGCCTGTTTATTTTTTGTACCCAAGTGCATGATCTTACACTTTCCAACATTGTGTTGCCTTTGACACGTCTCTGCCCCTTCTCCCAATCTAAGTCCTTCTGCAGCCTCCCTGTTTCATCAACACTACCTGCTCCTCCACCTAGTTTCATATCATCTTCAAACTTGGCCACAAAGCCATTCATTCCATAATCCAAATCATTCATATACAACATAAAAAGGAATGCCCCACACCGACTTCTGTGGAACATCACTAGCAATTGGCAGCCAACCAGAATATGATCCTTGTATTCCAACTCAGTCAACCAATGCTTCACCCACACTTCCATATTTCCTGTTATACTTATTGATGCACCTATGTACTTTTTGATCCAAGTCATTTATATAACCTCACAAACAACAGGAGTCCCAACACCAATTCCTGCAGAACACAGATGGTCACAGACCTCCAACACCAATCCCAAGTCCAAACGATCAATTCACCATGGATCTCATGCATTTGTGCCTTCTGGATCAGCTTACCATGAGGCACTTTATTAAATGCTATACTGAAATCCATGTGGACAACATCCACTGCCTATTTTAAATATCCTCCTTCTATGGTTGAATAAAATATAATTTAAAAAAAAGCTGTCCTGACAAGGTACGTTTCTGTTTGTTTTAGTAAAAGTGCCTGTGTTGATGGTTTGAATGACTATTTTTCCATTTCTTGAAATAATGAGGCAATCTCAGGCAGCTTTGAATTTATGTTTTCTGTTCATCTGCCTAAAGAGAGTGGAAGGTGCTTCAACATCCAGAGAACGTTTATTGAGGTACACGGATTTAGCCCGTTCCAATTGCCATCCAATCCATGGAGCTTGCTAGTTTCTGTAACTATGCAAAAATCACAATTGCATGTTACAGCTCTGTGCTGGAAGCAATATTGTTAATAATTGACTAAACAAGCAAAACCAAATTAAGTTCGTCGAGAGACATGTTTCCACTGCGTCTGATAGTTTATTGTGGAAGAATGCATGTGCAATACACTTCAGTTCTTCGGTTTATGCACCCAGGGCTGGATTAAGCTAGTGTGGGGTCGGTAACATATGTTATAAAGGGGCCCTAAATTTAAAAAATACACAAAAATATTAAAGCACCTAAAATTGTTTTACACAAGTATAGATTACGACCTGTTATAAAGAGCCTTTTTATCATACAGGTTGTCTGTACTTGTGCAAAGCATTTTTTTAAACTGTATTTTCACATGGTTAACTATTGCACGCACAGGCATGGGTCAATGGAACCAGCTTGGTCAATATGGTCAAGATGGGTTAAAGGCTTGCTTTCAGGCTGTAATTCTCTATGACTCATTTCAAACCAAAATGATTTATGAGCATGTAATTCAGTTTACACCCTCACATGTCCAGAAGGTTCATATTTATAAAAAATGGAATAATATATCTTGTTTGTATCTATGAGGCATGTTTGAGTTGTCGATGAGAAAAACAAGAAAATAGAGTATTTGTTTCCACTTAGTTTGCAATGTGCTCTGGTTACTGCAACCAAAATCAGTTAATGATATGTGACCAAAACGAGTCCAAACTGGAGAAACTAAGAAATGAATCAATACCAAAGAAATTTGGAACAATAAAGTAATAGGAACTGGGCAGAATCATCATATTTCAAATGAATTAGTTTGGGCGAGTGCTTTGAGTGAGAAAACCAATTCAATGGGACATAAAAGCTGGGAGTCTGAACACAGTTTTGTAGTAAATGATTTTATTTACAAAAGACGAGCCAGGAAAAATGGTAACGGGAATAACACACACACACTCACACAAAGTATATAGCGAACATGGCAAAGTGGAAGTGGGAATAAAACATACGCACAGTTTATTGTGATCATGGGAAAATCGGAATGAGGATGAAAAACACACATGCCTGGAGTGAAGCAGGGTGATCCCTTGAAGATGGCAAAGAGAAAGAACTTGCTGAGTATTTCCAGCATTTTCTGCTTTTAGAGAAGCATTAGGCTATTTCATGTCAGGCCTCTGCCTGGAGGCCGGCTACAAAAGTGGATCTAAAACTTAAAACTTACATTTCAGACAGCAGCCTTAAAAGGCTGCTCCAGCATCCCATTCATATCGAGGAGCCTCATAGCGCCCTCCGGAGCCAATGGAGGTGGGCAACTGGTGCTGTAGCGCCACCCGTCATAAATACGCGGCAGAGCAATGGCCATTTTCCCTACCCATAATCCACTATGTGGCTGGAACTACCCTGTGGTTCCCAGACCAGTCCCAGCTGCGTGGGGGATTATGGGTAGGAAGACAGCCATTGCTCTGCCATGCTTAGAGCCACAGAGAGCAGCCCCTCCCGGTAAGCCTGTCACAGCTGCACCGGCCGACCCATGATGGCCCCCGCTGCTCCAATGGCTCGTGCTATCCTGACAGTCCCTGCTGACAGCTCCTGCTGCCCCATCGGCCCCCGGTGCCCTGATGGCTCCCGTCCGTCGCTCCTGCCTTGAGGGGCTCATGGAGGGAAAGGGTGATTGGAGAGATGTATCACGGGCTGACGGCATAATCAGCCTGGCCTTAACTAGCCGCTTGCAGCGGCTGTACATTCAGGTTAGGCGGAAGAGCTCAGCTCTCTGTTGATTATCCATCCCCGAGACGGGTTGGAATTTGTGCCTCAGAGCCAGCTATGGCACATTCAGAAAGCTATGTCTTTAGGCGTAAGGGCAATAAACCTCTGCTTTTATAGATGGGTATTTTCGCTCTGACAATGAGGATGCTGGAAAAGGTATGTGGAGGCAAAAGGAAAGAGTTTGATGGGGATGTCAGAGAATGTCTCAGAGAATATCTAATTGTGTGTGTGTGGGGAGTGCAAATGGGGGAAAGATAGTGGCAGGGAGGCTGCAGAGAATGCCAGAGGGAATGTACCATTACAACATCTAAAAGTCATTTAAATTTATACCTGGATAGGAAACATTTAGAACATTGATTCTCAACCTTTTTATTCCCCATTCACATACCACCTTAAGTAATATCTTACTAATCTCTGAGCATAGGATGCCATAGGTGCCTGTGGTGAGAAAGGGATTACTTAAAATGGTATGTGATTGGAAACAAAAGGTTGAGAACCACTGATTTGGAAGGATCTGGGATGAGTGCAGGCCAATAGAAAGAGTTTAACATGGTCTGCATGAACAAGTTGGGCCGAAGGGCCAGCTCCCGTGCTGTAAAACTGTGTCTGTGTGCATAGGGCTTGAAGGGAGTTGTTTGTAGATCTGGTGTGTTGGAGGATGACACCCTGCATTGCTGGAGGTGTGGCTCCAGTCACCCAAGTCCATCTCGAGAGACTCTATCGAGCCACTTTTCAAATCTTAGTAGCAACCGTCCCCCCGTTGGCGGGCAGTCACTGCAACTGTCACGCTCCCTGACAGAACCTGCACCAAAACCGACATGATCTCTGAGCAAAGTGCTGGCCTGTTCGGATACAGTTTACAATTTGTATCAACAGCCCACCTTTACACAGGCACTGCCAAAGGCTGCATTTTCTATGCTTTTGAAGGCCTGGCTCAGAAGGATATCACACAGTTCAAAAGGATATCATTGGAAGGTGTGAGACAGCTGCACTTCTTCACAGCCTGTCCCTCGTCAGGATTTCATTCCACTTTCTCAATTCCTCTGTCTCCAACTCATCTCCTCCCAGGACGAGGTCTTCCATGCCAGATCTTCAGAGATGTCCTCCTTCTTCAAATCATGTGGCTTAACTTCTTCCACCACCAACTCAGCCCTCACCCACTTATCCTCCATCAACCACACATCTGCCCTATCCCCCTCCACGTGCAACATGACAGGATTCCCCCTGTCCTCACCTACCACCCTACCAGCTCTGCATCCCACATATCATCCTCCACCATTTCTGCCACCTACTACATGATCCCACCACCAGACACGCATTCCATTCTCCCCTCCTCTCTGCCTTTTGCAGGGACCGCTCCCTCCATGACTTTCGTCTACTCCTCCCTTCCCAATCACCCTAATGGCACCTGTGACCACAGAAGGTATTCCATTTACTCCCACACCTTCTCCCTCACTATCATTTAGGGCCCCAAGCAGTCCTTCCAATGGAGCAGCTATTCCCTTGTGAACTTACTGCAACCAGTGCTCCCATTGAGGCCTCCTCTATATTGGAGAGACTGGATGCAGTCTGGGAGATTGCTTCATTGAGCACCTTGGCTCTGTCCATCATAGCAGCCACCCATTTCAATTTCCTGCCCCATTTCCTTGCCGACACGTCTGTCATGTGCCGCCAGACTGAGACCACCTGCAAATTGGAGGAGCAACACCTCATATTCCGTCTGGGCCCCCTCGAACTGGATGGCATTAACATCAATGTGTCTGGTTTCCATTGAAATCACCATCTCACTCCCCTATCTTCTTTCCCATGTCATGCAGTGACATCAGATTCAATTAACAAGAAAGATAGCTAGCATTCTGTCCCTGATCAGTTTTTAAGCTGGCCACAATTCTAAGAGAAGCTGGTGTCCCTCCTTGAATAGTACTGTAGTTATATTAACATATTCCTGTATAATTAAGTGTTACAACATGCCATTTATATAAGTACAGAAAAGGAATTTTTATTCAAAGTTCAGATTTATTGTCAGAATACATAAATGACATTACATCCAACCCTGATATTCTTTTTTCCTTGGGTGAGGCAGAATTTTGACTTATTGATAGTGCAGAAAAACTACTCAAGGAGATAACATATATATGTAAACAAATAAAGAAATGTAGGCAACCTGACTGTACAATGCAGAGAGGAAAAAAAGAAAAATCAATAAAGTGCGAAAGTAAGAGGCCTTAAATGAGTCCCTGATTGAGTTTGTTGTTGAGGAGTCTGATGGTGGAGGGGAGCAGCTGTTCCTGAACCTGGTGGTGCGAGTCTTGTGGCTCTAGACCTCCTTCCTGAGAGAACAGAGTGTGTGCTGGGTAATGATTGCCGCTGCTCTCCGATTGCAGCAATCCCTGTTGATGTTCTCAACGGTGGGGAGGGGTCTGCCTACGATGTCCTGGGTTGTGTCCACTACCTTGTGCAGGGGATCTCCATTCAGAGTTATTGGTGTCCCCCACCAGACTCTGATGCAGCTGGTCAGTACACTTTCCACCACACATCTCTACCAAAGCTCTGCAAACTCCTGTGGGTAGAGGCACTGACGTGCTTTCTTCATGATGCCATTAGTGTGTTGGGTTCAGGAGAGATCCTCTGAGATAGTGACCCCCAAGAACTTAAATTTGCTCACCCTCTCTACCTCTGATCACTGGATTGTACATCTCTAATTTTCCCTTCCCAAAGTCAATAATCATTTCCTTGGTTTTGGTCATGTTGAGTGCAAGGTTGTTGTTGGTGCACCATTCAGTCCTCTACCGGCATCACCTACGGCTCCTAGAACGCTTCCACCAGCGTTGTCTCCGCTCCATCCTCAACATCCATTGGAGCGCTTTCATCCCTAACGTCGAAGTACTCGAGATGGCAGAGGTCGACAGCATCGAGTCCACGCTGCTGAAGATCCAGCTGCGCTGGATGGGTCACGTCTCCAGAATGGAGGACCATCACCTTCCCAAGATCGTGTTATATGGCGAGCTCTCCACTGGCCACCGTGACAGAGGTGCACCAAAGAAAAGGTACAAGGACTGCCTAAAGAAATCTCTTGGTGCCTGCCACATTGACCACCGCCAGTGGGCTGATCTCGCCTCAAACCGTGCATCTTGGCGCCTCACAGTTTGGCGGGCAGCAACCTCCTTTGAAGAAGACAGCAGAGCCCACCTCACTGACAAAAGGCAAAGGAGGAAAAACCCAACACCCAACCCCAACCAACCAATTTTCCCCTGCAGCCGCTGCAACCGTGTCTGCCTGTCCCGCATCGGACTTGTCAGCCACAAACGAGCCTGCAGCTGACGTGGACTTTTACCCCCTCCATAAATCTTCGTCCGCGAAGCCAAGCCAAAGATCCAGCCAAATTTTCAATCTCCCTCCTGTACGCTGACTCATCACCTTTTTTTATACAACTCACTACCGTGGTATAATTGGAAAATTTGTAGATGGTGTTGTTGTACTGAGCTACACAATCATAGATGTAAAACGAGTAGAGTAGGGGGCTATGGTCTTCTGATGTTGTGCTTTAGTCCATCAGCATTTACAGCTGCTGATCCTGGAGTAAATGGGTCTATGGACAAAGAAATTGACTCGAGGATCAGCAAGGCCAGCCAGGCTCTGAGGAGGCTGCATACCAGAGTGCTCAATCAACACAATGTCCGCATCTCCACAAAGCTGAAAGTCTACAGAGCTGTGGTCATCCCTTCTCTCCTATATGGATGTGAGACTTGGACTCTGTACCAACATCACATCAAACAAATGAAGAAATTCCTCATGCGTGCCCTTCGTTTCATTCTTGGCATCCGTTGGCAAAACTGTGCCTCCCACCTGGAGGTCTTGGGTCCTGCAAAGTCCACCAGCATTGAGTCCCTGATCATCAAAGCTCAGATACGGTGGGTGAGATATGCCATCAGAAAGGATGATCATCATATTCCTCATCAGGTGCTCTAAAAGTGATCTGAAGACCGGAAGGAGACAAGGTCATCCACGGAAATGCTATAAAGATGTTGTGAAGTAAACCCTATGCTACTGTGGTATCCAATCGATAGAACTAGAAACTGCAGTTGCTGACAGGTCCCATTGGCGAGACCTCTGCGATGAAGCCTACACCAGTTTCAAAGCCAGCCGCTGCCAAGACTGGCAGCAGGCTGTGAATGGCATCGCAGAGCAGCGGCCATAGTTATTACAATAACGGACTTCCAGTCCCCACATTGTGCTAGACTTCGCACTTCCAGACTGGGATTGCCTTCATGTCCGCAGATGAACTGCACAACAACGTGTCTTCTTCGAACCGAGGAAGGACCAATATTTACAGATGATGTCTATTGGCTCAGGAACTGACACACATGTTAGAAGTTGATTATAAATGGCTTGAATATCCATAAGATAAAAAAGGAAAATGATATTTATTGCCACAGAGTTATAGACTCACATAGGATGGGAACAGGGCCTTTGGCTTAACTTGAGTAGTGCATAAGAACGTGCATGCTTGTGGATGTCACTTAATGACTTGTCAGGTCATGTTTTGATGTTTTGCGAGGCAGAATAACTAATTTTCTCAATGTTAGTCAAAAAAAATTGGGCCATTGATCGGTAGAATCATTGTTGTCCACAGGGTGGCAGAAGAGACTTGCTTAACTAAATATATTCAACTTTGGTTAAAAGATTGCACATTACAGTGATAAAATTTCGGCAAATCAGATAAAGTATTCATTGTTTCCTTTTCAAGGATGCTTAAAGCAACCTTTTATGGTAACTAAGAAAGCAGTGAAAATGCTTCATTTGGACTCCTGGCATCTTAAGCAGCTGATTTTGGCATGTGATAAAGTCTGCTATTAAAACAGCCCCAATACACAGCTGTGTCTGGTGCACTGGCTGACACTAAATCTGGCTCCTTGCAACTTCAACCTGGGAACAATTTTCTTTTTTTCGACTTGAGCCAGAATTGAACTAGTTGTCACTAAAGACTTTATTTGGTAGACCAGGGTTATTTGCAAAAAAGCCAACATGTTCAGAAACCTGTGCAATAGTAGACATTAAACGTACGTTAAGGTGTTGCAATTAATGGGCGGCGAGCATCTTTTGTTTTGAATAGTGTTGCGCCCTCAAATGCAATATTGGAAGCTCAGAATGAAGTGGATCTACAGTCACACCATTCTTTGAACAGAGCTGTGGTGAGCATCTACTTTAACATGTTTTTCAACTAGTAGTGAAGGTGTTGAAGGTTAATAATGATATTCATTCCTTTTGCTCTCAAAGCATTGTGGCTGCAGGGTACAGCATCTGCAGAATGCTCTGCAGTTGCATACATTGTCGCCCTATTGCTTTGCATACTGTATTGTGCAGTCATAGTGGCTACTCTTGACACTGTCCCAAACTGACAACCTCTATCAGCAAGAAGGAGAGCTTCGGGTACATGACCACACCACATTGTGCATATCCTGTCCAGCTCAGACACCATCTTCACTTAGAAGTGCATCAGAGTCCTTTGTACATTGCGACACGCCACTTCTCATAAACCTCCTACAAGAATGGAGCTAATTTTTAGAACTCTTGGGAAAGTGTTGAGCAATCGTGATTACAATTAAGAACTAAGAGTTTGCCCCTGAACTTGAGTAGCTGAATTGCTGTACAGGGATGATTCTCATAATGATGCATGCTGGGAGGCCAAGCTGTCAGCCATTATCAACATGTTCACCAAAAAAAAAGAGAGGAAGAATCTCACGCAATGATTGCAAGACAATGAGATTTTGCCAGTCAGTACCTCCATTCATCCCTCCTACCCTTGTACCACACTATCTTCTGACAGCCAAGGATTACAGCGAGATCCTGGAAAACATATCTTGGGAGCCACCCCTCAGCGAAGGGAAACAAGAATGTTGAAATTCAATGCATCAGCACACATTTTAGTTGACTGAGGAAGAGGGTATTTGAAGATTACACCCTCCAAACTAGGAGACAGTTATATCCATCCACCTATCTGCTGCTATGGTCTGGACTAGAGTATATAACATGAAAGAATACATGAGCATTATCTCAGCAAAATCAGGTATTATTTTCAGCTCTACTTTGCAAAGAGATTACCAGGCAAGAGAGAAGAAAAAGTTTCAAGGATGTGCTCAAGGCTTATTTTAAGAAATGCAACATCCACATGACTCGAAGATCTCTGGCCTATGACCTTTCAAATTAGAGAAGGATCATTTGGAAGACTAGTAGAACCCTGGTGGCATGAATTGAGAGAATGCAGAAGCCTTGTTCAAGCCACAGAAGGGAACACCATCTCACAGGCTACTCAAGCTTCCCATTGGCCACCACCTGCCTCATCTGTGGAAGGAAAAGTCAACAGCTCCCACATTATGTAAAGTCTGCAGACACCGTGATAGAAGTAAGAACACATTGTTGGAGGCAGAGCAAAGATAAAGATACATAACCAATCTTTTTGGACTTCAGCCCTACAACAAGATACGTGCAGCATTGTGTTCTTAGCACCACAATGTCCTCATTCTCCAACTTAGAATTTACCAAACTGGAAAGGTATTAGGATGTAGTAAATTTAGGACAATTGTAATCTTCCTTCAAATTTTAATTTTTAATAGACATTATTTGCAAAATGTTGGCTATTATGCTTTAATTCATTTTTTATGGTTTGTTTCTGAGTTCTGCCTGAATAAATAAGATGGGACTTAGTCATATTTTAAAATATTTAAAGTTTAATCAATGTAAATATATTTGTGTATCTTGTATTTGGCAAAATAATCCTTCCAGTATTAAATTGATAAAGCAACAGAGTTAATTGAACACAATTTAGTTCTTTTGGTACCAGTGTCCCGTTTAGAGCCTTAAAATGTCGATTATTACCAACTTGCATTCATGTTGTATGGACGTGAGAAAGCATTTTTGGCTTTAATGAGAGAGAATAAGTAATAATCCTAATCATTTTTTTTTGTTTCTGTCTGGAAATTTTGCTATTGAAGTTTAAATTTCTTCTTCAAAAATGTTCCAATGGTCTTGTTTTGAAATCTTTGGTGGACAGTAATTCATAAAAGTTCAAGCTTTTACAGTTGGCAAATATTTTATAAAATACTTCCAGTCTCGTAGTGATAAAATATGCTGGTATTTTTAAAAATGTTATTTTCTATGTATATGTGAGATGTAAGGAACTTTCCATAGAGGCCCTTTTGGGAGATTCACCTATTTCTGACAGTATTGAAAAGTCCAATAAGACAATTACCTTTAGCTGAAGAGGCATATGATTCAAATAAAATGATTGCTGTGAACATTTGGTGATATATTTATTTTAAATTTAAATTTAAACAGCACGACAGGCCCATACTGCCCAATTACACCAAATTAACCTACAGCCCCTGGTAATTTTCAAATGGTGGGAGGAAACTGGAGCCCCTGGGGAAAACACACACAGGCAGAACATACAAACGCTTTACAGACAGTGCGGGATTCGAACCCTGGTCTCCATCACTGGTGCGGTAACAGCACTGCGTTAACCGCTACGCCAACTGTGTTGACCATTATTGTCTTTCATCATTTCATATTCACTCACACCTTCATTTTTATAGCATCCTATTGCCTCCTGATCCCTCCTGTTGCATCCCCCTTTTTATGCTTGCTACCCATTGTCCCTGCCTTAGTCTTGATAAAAGTGACCACCTAAGACATTTAGCCCCTTTTCCACTGGAAAATTCCTTTTGCCAGGAATTAACTTGGAATTTACTGGGTCAGGGTCCGGTGGAAAAGGACCACTGTCCGAATGCTGGCGTCAAATGATGTCATTTCACATTTGTGAAATCAGCCGGTGTGCTGATAAAACCAGCAGAAAAGTCATATCAGAAAGTCACCCGTTTCCAGTTGAAGGTAGAAAACTCTGTCCCCGGGGATGAGTGTGTTCAGTGGAAAAGCAATTAGTGTCCCAATTAAGGGTGGCCCAGTGGAAACGGCACAAAGGGCTTCCTATCCAGGGATACGGCACAGCCAATTAACTGGAATGCCAGCGGAACAGGTCAATTTCTCTCTCTGCACACTGCCTGGGCTGTTGAGTCCCTCCAGCTTTCCTTGTTTGCTATTTATTGCAGTTCCGCTTTCTATAGTGTATTCCTTAGCTCACAAATATTAAGGGTAGCAGATGAATGGTTCAGAAATATATTTAGTGTGATTTTCTTTACTTGGTCTATTGATTTTCCAATTTTAACAATAATTTGAAATGGGATCCGAAATTGGAGAATATAACCTCAGTAGATCATTCATGTGTGCAGAGAGAGGGAACATGGAGTCAACATTTCAGATAAATGACCTTCCATGAGAACTGATGAACTGATTCATCAGTTGAGATGTAAGATTGTCAGTCCAAAATGTAAACTCGCTCTTCACAGATGCTGTCTGTCCTGTTAAATATTTGTAGCATTTTCTATTTGTATTTCAGATTTCCTGCAGTTGCCAGCTTTGTAACACGACTCAATGCACTCAGAGTCAAGTGAGGAGTACAAACTCGCTTTCAATAGCTTACAATCGATGGCTAGTAGACACAATAGTCCTCAGGTGAATCTGAGGTAAGGGCAGGAAAACCAAGGTTTATATTGGGGTAGGTGAGGGTGGAGCCAGCCATCTGAACAATACAGACAGTGAATTCCAGTTCACTGCAAGCTTTTTTTCTGATACTCTTTAAATTTGCATACCTCTTTTCTGTTCTGATTTTCAAAATACACAATTTAAGCAAATTAATTTCAAGAAATGTTTGGTGCACAAGGAATTTTTACAACACATGATTAATATTGAAAATGCACTTGACATCTTTTTCAGAAAGATGGGATTCAGCATAAAATCGATAAGATTGTTTCATTTGTTCTGTGTTATAATGGTTGAGATGATCATGAATGCTAATTTAGGACATTAATTTCTGTCCTCGTTTTCTTAGAGAGCTCCTGCAAATTTAGTTAATGATTTACAACATTAATCCCTCTGCTGTCCCCACACAAAAGATACCAAAACAATGTTGTCCCTTATTGGTGAGATTATGAAAGTAGTTGAAATATCCTTTCCACATGGTGAATGGGGTACCAGTAGTGGTGGTGGGTTCTGCCAGTTCTTGGGTCAGTGAAGGGACCAGATCTTTCAATCACCCTGATACCTTGAAGAAGGGCTCAGGTCCCAAATATTGGTTATATTGTACATATATCTTTACCTCAGGTCTTATGAGGAGAGCCATGGCAGAAAACCCACTGGCAGGACAAAGAATCCGCAATGCTGTCAGGGTGATGGTGAAATGTTCGCCATTTTCCCGGTACCTCTTCGTCTAGAAGGTCTTAATGGAATGCTGCAAATGTGAGGCAAGGGTCATCTACTGCTTCCAGTATGCAGTGGGTAACAGTCACTTTCAAGACCCTGGCAGGATGGCAGAGGATGTTCCGGGACTCTCAGGAAAAGGGGAATGTGGCTCCATTCTCACTATTCGAGGCCAGACACTCTTCACCCTTCCAACGCAGAAGGAATGAGTGATAAAGGTGCACACATTCAACTGCATGTGCAAGCAGTGGATGTGCCTGGGTCATTATAGACAATAGGTGATGGAGTAGGCCATTCAGCCCATTGAACCAGCACTATCAGAATCCTGTCCCTGCCTTCCCCCCCATAACCCTTAATTCCCTGTCTACAAGAACCTTATCTAACTCCCTCTGGAACTTATCCAGAGAACTCGCCTCTATCACCCTCTGCAGCAAAGCATTCCACAGACCCTCTGGGTAAAAGAAATTCTCATCTCTGTCCTAAAGGACTTTCCCTGTATTCTTAAACTATGGCCTCTAGTCCTAGTCTCCCCCAACATTGGAAAATGTAATCAGTTTCTATTGTGTCCAATCCCTTAATAATCTTATATACCTCGATCATATCTCCTCTCATCCTTCTAAATTCCAACATATACAATCCCAGTTCATCCAACCTTTTGGCATACATCAATCCCGCTATCCCGGGAACTAAGCTTGTGAATCTACACTGCACTTCCTCAATAGTGAGAATGTCCTTCCTCAAATTAGGAGACCAGAATTGGACACAATACTCCAGGTGTGGTCTCCTCAGGGCCCTGTACATTTTTACTCCTATACTCTATTCCCTTTTTATGAAGGCCAACATGCCATTTGCCCTTTTCACAGCTTGTTGAACCTACATGCTAGCTTTTAGTGACTGATGTACAAGTACACCTAGATAACATTGCACATCCCCATTTTCTAACTTGACTCAATTTAAATAATAATCTGCCTTCCTGTTCCTGCCTCCAGTGGATAACCTCACATTTATCCACATTAAACTGCATCTTCCATGCATCCGCCCACTCACCTAACCTGTCCAAGTCCCCCTGCATTTTCCTAACATCCTCCTCACACTTCACACTGCCACCCAGTTTTATGTCCCCTTATCTAAATCATTAATATATATAATAAACAACTGAGGACCCAGCACTGAGCCCTGTGGGACCCCACTTGTCACATATTGCCATCCCGAAAGTGACCTGTTAATCCCAAATCTTTGTTTCTTGTCTGTCAAGCAATTTTCTATCTATGTCAGCACCCTACATTGAAGGGACAGTGACCTGCATGGACGCCAAAGATTTGTTTGGATTCTGGACTAGTAAACGCAAAGTGAAGGTGAAGATGAGAGAGGACAGCAAAGACGCCATCATCCACCTGCCCTCAGTGTTCTCTATTAGAGGAAACCGTGAGTACTTGGTTTACGCTGGACACCCCAAGGTGTGCAGGAACTTCAACAAGCCATAACATATGGTGGCCCAATACAGCGCAGTCATCTGTCCGAACTGCAGGCAGGAAGGCCATCAGACCAAGGACAGTGCAGACAGCAAGTTGTGTGGGGAAGCAACCTACCTGTACAGAGCTTGCCCAAAGTGGGGTAGCAGCCTACGTACAGGAAATAAGTTGGGAAATGGGCAACATCATCGTCCCATCCAATTGTGACAGAGATCCCAGTAGAGACCATGACCAGGAGGAGTGAGAAGACCCCAAGCATATCCACCTCAAATCCCAACCATGAGGCTGGTGGCCCCTCCTGAGGAGGAAGAGTCAATGGAGAAGGGAGCTGCAGAGGTAAAATGGCAGATGGTGAAGAAAAGAGAGAAAACCAAAAAATCCCCATGGAAGAAACTGCCAACCGACAGTTCAAACAATGGGAAGAAAAGGATCAAGGTGCAAACAGAAGCCAGCAACTTCTTGCCATCTGAGGATGAAGCCATCATGAGTGCTGGATGAAGGCAGAGGTCACACCAAGATGGAGGGGTGAGAAAGGAGGACAGCTCATAAGTCTGACTGTGGAATGTACAGTACCTAGCTGGGAGACTGGGAGAAATGCAGAGGTCATTGCCCCCCAACACTGAGAGATGGAGCAATGCAGAGGCAGTTACCCACCCCTCCCCAACTCTGGGAGAATGAGTATACAAGCCAGCCAGGAGGTGGATAAGACAGGGGAGCAGGAGAAAAGCCAGATCTCTCCCAGTGACACCACCAGCTTCGCCTGAGGAGAGATGCCACTATTCGAGCCTGAAATCAGTGGTGCAGTTCACCAAAGTGCTGGGCATAAGGGGCAATGATGTGAACTGAAGACTCCAATAAACATCTATGGAGCTTAAAATAGGAACCCTCAACATGCCCAGTGTCAAACACACATCGTGAAGTGTAAATACCTTGCAAGACGTTGCCAAAGTCAAGGCAGATGTGATTTTCAACAGGAGTTTCGGTTGCCTCACCTCAGGTACTATCAGAGGTGGTCGCAATGGTGTCCCTATGGGTTGTCTGTCTGGTTGGGGGGTGGGAAACAATTGTTGTGCATTCAGTCTGAGTATCTTGCTGTAGGGAGGCAGTTTTGTAATCAAGGATGTGGTTGGGGGTCATCTCCTCATGGTAGATCTAAAGTACTGCAATTCTGGCTGATCAATGTGTATGCCGCTCCAGTGCGGAGTGAGAGGATGGCTGTCTTCCAGCAGCTCCCACTATTTCAGGTGATGTCCAGGCCGGTTATTCAGGCTGGTGATGATGTGGCTGGATGATCTGGCAGCGCCGACAGCAGATTGAACAGCTCCTCCAGATTTCTAATGGAGACAGTAAAGGACACACAGCTGTGTGATGCCTTCAGCAACCCTGTAGGTGGAGCATAGTTACAGCCCACCTGGTTGAGATTGGATGGCTCAGTCGGATCTCAGCTGGAATTAGTCTTCCCGTCGAATGCCATTATAGTCAGAACCACCGATGCCTCACCGGTGTTCTATGACCACTGGCTCCTTCAAGCCTACTCTCACTTATAGGAGGGCCAGAAGAAGAGCAGGGGAATGTGGATGCTGAACATGAAGTTGCTGACCCTAGAGAATATAGAGGATCTAAAGAAAGAGTACGCCACTTGGAGAATCATGAAACCCTTCTTTGACTCCACAGTGAACTTCTGGGGAGAGACCAAGGAGAACATCAAGAGGTTCTTGTGGTGGTACTCCACTAACCTACAGCAGGGGACGGCCTGTGTACCTGCAGGAAGAGCACTGGAGGACAACACCTGGCTAGTTGTCAATCATCCGCCAGGATATAAGCCACACCTGGCCCCTCAAGGTCAGTCACATGGAGTTGCAGCTGACTGCAGCAGGGACTTTAAGTGGAATAAAGCCTGTTGATCAATCTTTAAATCTTGTGTACGCTTTCTGTACGAAAGCTCACCACAGATCTTTATCCTCATGAGTGTTCAGAGACCAAGAAAGAGGCAGAGGGAACAGAGTTTACCCCAGCATGACCTGCAACAACTCCTCCTTATGCAGTCAAGAAAGGTGGAGAAGCTCTGAGAGGTGAAGACCCAGCAAGCTGTGATAAGTCTGCACAGTGGAGCAGGATGAAAGGTTCACAGAGGGAGATCTGTGATCCACAGCCTTAAGGAAAAGGATAGCTCAGTCACATCCTCACAGATGGGCCTATAGATGATCAGCAGATTCTTTTATGCCAAATTGTACGACACTAAGGCTACAGACAGAATAGTCTCCCAAATCTTCCTGAACTCAATCTCAGAGGTAAATGGGAGAGTCTGGACCAATCAATTACCCTGGGGGAACCGACAAATTCCATCCATTCTTTTGGGTTGAGCAAAACACCCGGAAGCGTTGGCTTGCTGGCTGAGTTGTACATGGGTCTGTGGGACTGGCTGGGCCTGGATCTGCAGGAAGCATACAAACCTATGCTCCTGGCAGGCATGAGGATGGGCATCATCACCCTCAGAAGGGGGAGAAGAAGGATATCAGGAATTGGAGAGCCACATTGGGGGTGGGGGGTGGACACCTGCCTGATCAGCTCAGACCAGGAGAAGGCTTTCAACTGGATATTGCACATGCAAATGATGGACGTATTTTCCAAAATGAGCTTCGAGGATGGAATCATAGTGGGATTAAACTGCTTTACAGGGATACCCATAGCACAGTTCAAATCAATGGGTGGGAAACAGTTAACTTCCCATCTAGTCTGGAGTCAGGAAGGGTTGCCAACTCACTAGACTTATCTGTGGGCTGTATAGAGACCTTTGCTGGATCCATCAAGGAGTGACGTTGCCAGGCAGTGGAGACACCTTTATCTGAGTGTACAAGGTTGACATCGACGTCTTCTGTTCGGACACATGATCGATCCACAGACTGATCAGCATCTGCAGCCATTTTGAGTCTACATTGGGTAACTGGGTAATCTGGAAGAAGAATGAGGCAATGCTCTTTGGTAACATTCAGATTTGACTACTCAAACATGTTGGGGATCTAATTTGGAAGGGCGTAGGTATGCAACAAATATTGGTCGGAGCATATCACAAAGGTCCACCAGAAATTGGGTCTGTGGGTGGGGTGCTACCTCTCAATAACAGGGAAGAATCTGGTCATTAGGTGCGAGGTGCTCTCAGTACTGTGATAAGTGGTACAGGTATGGCCCATCCTTCACATCTCCACCCTGGCTGTTTTCTGGTTCATATGGGGATCCAAGATGGAAACGATCCATAGGGTTGCCTGTTGCCATGTACAAATCAGCATACAACAGGGCCAAGGGTGTACCCAACATGGCCCTCATCCTGATGACCACCTTCAAGTCACTTTGTATGAGGCTTTGCGTGATATGTATGAGACCATCAAGTGCCACTATGTGCGGAGGTTCTACCTGTCCTAAATGTGGCAAAAGATTGGCCGTATAATGTATCAGTCAGCTGGACTTTGCCACACCACGTAACCTTTGTGGAAATGTTTTTCCAGACTAACACCTTTGACCACAAGGCCAACAGGCAGTGGTCAGCATGGAATGCCTTGCAGATACTGAGAGACAAGGACTCTGTGGACATAGCAGGGTGGTTCCTGGAGCAGTCCGTCCAGGTAATCTGGCAGAATGCCTCACCGCAAGTGGTCATAAACAAGCACCAGGACTTGGCCTGGCTGGCAATGGGAAAATCCCTCTCAGTCAGATCCTTCCTGTACAGCTGGAACATCATTCACAATACACATTGTTCCCAAGATGACTGCAGTGGAGTGGACACAGTCACCCACCTCTTTGCAGAATGCAGATTCATGAAGAGTGTGTGGAGAAGGATGCAAGGATCCTTGACGCGGTTCATCCCCAGCGGCAGTGTGACAGAGGACTCTCTGATTTACAGGCTGTTCCTGAGTACATACACACACATAGTCAGACGTCCAAAACTGGTGGAAAACCGTCAACTCGGTGAAAGGCGCACTTTGGTCTGTACAAAATCTGTGGGTCTTTCAGTACACTGAGACAGCAGAAATGCTGTCACATTCCAGGTTGTAGAAGTACATGCTGAGGGATGCACTGAGGCTCGTCACAGTCAATGCGAGGGTGCTGTGGTTAAGGACCATAGTCTAGAACAGTTATCCTCAACCTTTTGATGGCTATGTCCCCATCACCCCCCCCCCCCCCCCCCACAATTTCTGGTCGAAACAGGCTTAGAAAATAAGTAGCGGAAAATATCAGAATGGTTATCTGTAAGATACATTTCATGTAACTCGAGCCCAGCAAAGTATTTCAACACATCATTTAATATTGAAATATTATTTTTATTGACAATACTACCAATTAGACATTGAACACAGCAGTTAGTAACAGTGCTGAGTCCAAAATTTCTCTTGAAAACATTAAAAAGTATTGAATTCCATCCTCTATTCCTCATTCCTCTCTTTCTCTGTAACTGAGTGCAGTGCAGATGGCTGATGGGATTATCGAACAAATACCTAATTATTCTGCAATTATTTTCTTTTGATAATGCATTCTACAAATTAAAATTTCAAGATGATATATGAGGCCTTTGGGGCCTTTGGGGCCTCGACAGTGCCAGCGATCGGGATCAGGGTTGAAATTCCGCACTGTCTGTAAGGAGTTTGTACATTCGCCCTGTGTCTGCGTGGGGTTTCCCCGGGGGCTCTGATTTCCTCCCACTGTTCAAAATGTACTGGGGGTTGTAGGTTAATTAGGTGCAAATTGGGCAGTACGGACTTGTGGGCTGAAATGACCCAAGTAAATAAATAGATAAATGGAAGAAATGCCACCTCATGAATATTTATTTGGAAGATATTTTATTGCAAGAGGATTTTGATGCAAGAGAAAAGATGCAATTGCATTGCACAATGACTACAGCATGTGTAAATTCTAGTTTTCTTTTCTAAAAGAGGATACACTTACTATACTGGGATTGGTTCCTGTGAGAAAACAGGTCAGTAATACGAGGTGTGGTGCAGTAAAATAGGCTTCTGCTCCCGAGAGTTCAAAAATATGAGAGGCAAATTCATAAGGTCGTTGAAATATTTTAGAAATCTTTGGACGGGGTAGATACTTGGAGAATGTTTTCCTTGGCTAAGCAATCTAAAACTAAGCAGGCTGTCTCAAAATAAAAGGGTTTGCCAGTTAGGATTGAAATGAGAAATTTCATCGCTCGGTATATGGTGAATCTTTGGAATTTTCAACTCCAAAGGAATGTTGAGACTTGGCCATCGACTGCATTCAAAACAGAGACGATAGATTTCATGCAATTAAAGGATTCAAGGGATATGAGGATAGGACAGATAAGTGGTATTTGAGGTAGAAAAGGATTTATAGAACAGCATACGAACAGGCCCCTCTGGCCCACAGTGTCTGCGCCAAACATGATACCCAAATTAAACTAAAACTCTGCTACTTTGCAAATGACACATATGCCTCTATTCCTTGCATATCCATGTGTCCATGTAGAAGCCTCTTAAATGCTTCTATATGTATCTGCTTCCACCTGGCAATCCTTTCCAGGCATACCGGTGTGTAAAAGAAAAAATGAAAAATGTGCAAAATAAAAAATGCCCTGCACGCTCATTTAAAATTTCCCTGCTCACATTCAACGCATATCCTCTAGAACAGACATTCTCAATGGGGGCCACAGCACATTTCAGTAAAAACTTTGATTTTGTTTCACCTCACATGACATAAATATTTTGAAAGTTTTTTGTGTGTAGTCAGTAGGAGAGAAGTATGGAAGAAACCAAAACTTGACTGCTTCACAGGGAAGGGGCTCATAAACTTTGAGCAGAGTTCTGGGGGGTGGTCATAGTTGAAACAAGGTTGGAAAATGGCCACTCTAGTATGTGACATTTTAACCTTGGGAAAAGGATACCAACTGCCTTCCTTATCTATAGTTCATAAACATCTATCAGGTCTCCCCTCAGCCTCAAACAGTCCAGAGGAAAACAACCCAAGTTTGTCCAATGTCGGCTCACAGCTCAGACCTTCTACTCCAGACAAAATCCTGGGAAATCTTTTTGTTCCCTTTCCTTAGCCTCCACATCCTTCCTGTAATGGGGTGATAAACTCCAAGTGCAGATTAACCAATGTTTCATATAACTGCAACATGACTTCCTTACTCAATGCTTTGACCATTGAAGGCAAGCATACTTATAAAAAAAAATTAAAAATTGCACCCAATAGACCTACAACCTCTGGTATGTTTGAACGTAGGAGTTTGTACATTCTCTCATATCTACGTGGGTTTACCCCGGGGGCTCCAGTTTCCTCCCACTGTTCGAAACATACCAGGGGTGTAGGTTAATTAGGTATAAATTGGGTGGCATGGACTCGTGAGCTGAAATGGCCTGTTACAGTGCTATAAGTCTAAAAATTTTTTTTAATTTAAATGGAATACCAGAGTTATCTCACAATGAACTTAAAATGAACTCTAAAATATTCTATTGCCATGATTAGCAAACGTTAATGAGTCCCTTATGAACAGAGACTGGAGAGATTTTATTGTAGAAAAGAATAATCTGTTGCCTCAAAAGTAACCCTAAACCTTTCCAAAAATAGTAAGGAATTAAAAGTCTAGGGAAAATGACGAGCTGAAAGAACTGATTGAAAACCAAACTGAAAGTAGTTAAATCTCCAGGTCCCGATGGTCTGCATTACTGAAACAGTAGATTCTACAACTGTTCCCAATATATTGGAAGATAGAAGATATAACTACACTATTTTAGGAAGAGAGAATGAAAATGAAGGACCGCAAAACAATCAATCTGATGTCAATAGTAGGGAAAATTAAAGTAAAAGAACATTTAGAAGGTAATAATAAGACAAAGCCAACATGGAAAATCATGCTCGACAAATTTGTTTTTATTTTGAGGCTGAAATCAGTGGATATGGATGTTTTACCTTCCGAAAAGCCACAGTTGTGCTAAAACAGAATGAGAATTTATTGTCACGAGCAAGTCTTGGCTCTCGGTTCCCTTTAAAATATTTCCTCTCTCATCTTAAAACTCTAGTTTTAGACTCCCCCTACCATGGGAAATTACTATGGTGGCTTACTTTATCTATGCTCCTCAAGCTTTTATATATCTCCATCAGGTCTTCCCACAGAGAAAACAATCTCAGCCTATCCGGCTTACAGCTGAAGCCCAACAGTCCCAATAACATCCTTGTGCATCATTTCTCCATCCTTTCTAATTGAATCACATTCTTCTTATGGTTTACGGAGCAGAACTACATAGAATATTTGAGGTACAGGCTAACCAACGTATTTTACAACTATAAAATCACATCCCAAATAAATGTCTTGACCGATTAAGGCAAGTGTGCCATCTGTCTTCATCACCCAATCTATGTTTGTCAAGACCTTCAAGGAATTATGCACTCATATCCCTTGGTCTCACTGTTCTACAACATTCCCCAGTATCCTATCATTTACTGTGTATGTCCTGACCTGGTTTAACTTCCCAAAATGCACAACTTCACAACTGTCTATGTTAAATTCCATCAACCATTCCTTTGCCTACCTTCCCAATTGATTGAGATCTTTTGCTACCTTAGACAACCCTCTTCACCTTCCCAGCTATCTGGATCCTGTAACCTTCAATAAACTTCTTCATTATCTACCCCATAGCTAATTTTAGAATCAACTTCAAATTTACTAATCATGCCTACATTCTTATCCAATCCATTGATATTCAGTATATGACAAACAATACAGCACATAAATGTGTCATATACTGGTCACAGGATTCCAATCCGAAAAATGACCTGCTATCACCACCACCCTCCGCCACCCCCCAAACCCATTTCCTTCCATCAAGCCAATTTTGTTTTCAATTAGCCATCTGACCTTCTGGACCAGTAAGCATGCAAGATCTTGTCAAAGGTATTGATAAAGACCATTTAACTCTGTCAATCATTTCTTGTCCAGGACAGAAAAAGGGCCGCAGACGTATACAAGTTTGACATTCTCCAGTCTGGCAGCTCCCATGATCCAGCATGGTTTGAATCTATAGTATAGATCTATGTTAATTAATTCATTCTAACTTAGAAATAAAATTAATTCAGGTCAGTAGCTAACTTTTGTGATCTCAGCTGACAGCAAAGTTAAATTTAAATTTAGCCATATAGCATGGTACAGGCTGTCTCGGCCTATGTGTGGTGTCACCCAATTGACACCCAATTAACCTACATCCCTGTTACCTTTCAAATGGCGGAAGAAAACTGAAGCCCCTAGGGAAAACCCACGCAGACAGTGAAGGATTCGAACACCGGTTCCAATTGCCAGCGCTGTAAAGGCAATGTGCTAGCTGCTATGCCAACTGTGCCTCCCCAAAACCGCGTGAAAACTAGGTTATAGACAGATCTTGAAATCCTTATGTAACCTGGGCAATGTCAATACTTAAAAAGGATGGTTCTGCTGCTCAGGGGAGGATGATCAGGGGTTAATTTTTGTGGTACAACATTAAATATACAGTAGTTCGGTCACAAAGGTCCCAAACTAGAGAATTTAAACCTATCTTAAAACTGGGGTGATACAGAGAAGAATATGATATCTCTTGCTCAAGGATTGCACATGAAATATTTAAGAAAATTGTTAAACCAAGCATTTTTCTAATCTTAGGTAATCCACTACAGCAATCTGGTTTCAATGTTTCCATCTCTTTAACTACTCACAGATTTGATTTTCTTTCTGACCTTGATTGCCCCCTCCCAGAGGTCTCTCCCTGTCTGTCCAACTGTTCAATACCATCTCACCTGTTAGCCCCTTCCCAGCTTCTTCCACTCCTTGATATAGTTGACTGCATCCCTTCCCACTACAGTTTTCAGAAACATTGTTTGATCATTTCTACCCATGGATGCTGCCCGACCCATTGAGTTCCTTCGACTGTTTGTTGTTTGTTTTAAGATTTCAGCATGTTCAGGTTTTTGTGTTTCTGTAAATGTAACATAGTTCTAAATATTACAAAATTACACAGAACTGTTCTTGCATATGATTGATGGACCAAGGATGATTGATGATATTTCTGTGCAACAAATCTATTTTCGCTAACCCGGAATGCCAGCAGTTACATTGAAATGATCCCATGGATTATTTTGTGGATGAAAAAGGAAGTTCCCTTTGGTGTTCTGTCTGGGAGGGTATGCACAAAACCTAGCTGCTTTTGAGTGTTTTAAGATTTAGTTCTTGATTCATCCTGCAGACTTTTGACCAAGGGACTGGATAGACCTCTGGTTGTATAATCAAATAATTAAAGTAACCCTTGAAGTGAAAGTATGGATAATGGAAGACTTCAATTGTAAGGTGGGAAAATGAGAAATGGGTGCAAGAAATATTTATGGGCAAATTGATAATTTCTCTTTAAAGCAATCAAGAAGAGAACTAACACCATAAACAAAGTTCTGGCATGTTACTTTTTTTTAGTAGCAGTGTATACTGTCTATGCGACACAAAGGCAAAAGTTAGATTACTTTTTGTTTTGAGGAGATAGTTCTTTTAGCAAAATTTGGCAGTGCAGAATAAGTAAGACATAGGATGTATTAATAATGAATGACAGTCATCAAAGCAAAGGAAATAAAGGATATACAGTAAAACCCCTAGTGTCCAGAATTCAAGCAACCAGCAGTCTTAAACAGCTGGCAAAAGAATTGAGAAAAATAAATAAACAAAAATGAAAATTAAAGGAAAAAAATAGATCAGTTTAAAATTGTAAAAGTGAATATTCTCTGAAGTAACACATAAACATTTGGTGAAGATGGGAGCAAATATTTAGCCAGCGGTGCCTAGGTCGTGCTTTGCTCGTAGCTGCTGTTTGAATAAAATTGTGTGGAACAGCAATGGCGTTGCCCAGGATGAAGAGCTGGTTGATGCTGCTCGCTGTTGGGGTGACTCTCTTAAAATGTCTCCTTATCCTTAGTTAGTAGGAGTCAGTTCAGTCAGAGGCTTTATCTGTAAATTGATGTTAATTATCTATAATGTTATTGTTCAACTTTCAGGCGGCTCTGTGGAAGGGGAGGAACCTGCAGATGGAACAACAGTTAAATGTTTTCAAAGAATGTGACTGAAAATAAAGTAAAATGCTTCAAGGTTTATAAATATACATTCAAGTGAAATATGTTCAGTGTAAGTTCAGTATAGTATTGATGTCTTTTCAACTGTTCATTGTTAATGCAAGTTTATTAGTTAGGCATTGTAAGAGTCTCAAACCAGAAAATACACTTATCCGACATCTACCAATCTCATAGGTGCTGGATATAAAGGATTTTAGTGTAATATGAAGAAATACTCTACTGTGGATTAGCAGGAATGTAACTAAGATCTACTGAAAAATATAGTCATGGAGCAATAAGCTACAAATATTTAAATTGTTTTTGAATACAACACAAATTCACATTCCAGTAGAGTCTTCAACAAAGATTCAGTCAAAAGAACAGGGGTCACTGAACATGAGAAATATAGATTTTGATTGCAATGTTTATAGAACATATGGAAACACAGATTCTTCATTTTGCGCAAAGCTCAAGACCTGAATGTGCTTAAAGGCTCATAAAAATGTGGAATCCAGTATATAGCAAAGCTGACAATATAAGACAATCAAGAACTTCTGATTCTTGTGAGAGGTTTACTAAACAAATGGAGCTGATTCGGACAGTAGTCTGAGCTTATGACATATCCACAATCACTAACTTTGATTGTGGTGCAAAGTTCGTGTGTATTTCAACAACTCCTTTGGAAGACTACACAAAAGAGTCTGGAAAAACAACCAACTGAAAAACCTCACAAAGATTAGCGTATACAGAGCCGTTGTCATACCCACACTCCTGTTCATCTCCGAATCATGGGTCCTCTACCGGCATCACCTACGGCTCCTAGAACGCTTCCACCAGCGTTGTCTCCGCTCCATCCTCAACATTCATTGGAGCGACTTCATCTCCAACATCGAAGTACTCGAGATGGCAGAGAGATCGAATCCATGCCGCTGAAGATCCAACTGCGCTGGGTAGGTCACGTCTGCAGAATGGAGGACCATCGCCTTCCCAAGATCGTGTTATATGGCGAGCTCTCCACTGGCCAACGTGACAGAGGTGCACCAAAGAAGAGGTACAAGGACTGATTAAAGAAATCTCTTGGTGCCTGCCACATTGACCACCGCCAGTGGGCTGATATCGCTGCAATGGCATTGCGCTAACCACTATGCCAACCGTGCAAGCCCGACTGACCATCGGGAAACAAAATGTATGTATGAATGATCCTTTTTCCGAATGGCGGTCAATGACTAGAGGGCCACCTCAGGGATCACTGCTGGTACTTCAGTTATTCATGATGACACGAATGAGGGAATTAAATGTAATGACTCCACATTAGTATTGAGGGTGAGCCTTGATGAGAATACAGAGAAGTGACAGGTTGATTTAAATGGATGAAGGGAGTGGGCATATGGATCACCGCATGAAGATTTTGCCTCAAAACTAACAAACTATGTCCAGTTTCAAAGCTTTTCAGCACCTCTTTAGGTGAACTTTGTGGAAAACAATAAAGATCAAGACCTCAGACCATTCTACCACGAGGGACCATTAGTAAAATTCATCTGGACACCTGCCCTACCATCATCAATCATCTTCATTATCTCAAAATAAATCAATCAAAAGCCATGTTAACTAACCATATGAGTTTAATGGTGAATTTTAACACAAGGGAGATTGTGACAGTATATAGATAAGTTTTTGGGAGATATATTGGAGCAGGTTTGTTAGTGTAGGTCATTTTAAAACAGATCTAATTTAAAATACTGGAGCCCTGCTAATGCTAGACATGCCGGCTCCAGAGCCTTTGCAGAAGCTTTGGAGAGTGCCCAAGAGACTTCACTAATGGATTGTTGTTTACAAAAAGGCAACAGATTAAAGAACTTGGTGGAGCTGCATTCTGTCTGGAGTGGAACTTGCTGTTCTAGGAGGATCATGTGATTTTGCAAGTAGCGAGAGTCAAACAGGTTTTCTCTGTGTGTGTGTGTGTGTGTGTGTGTGTGTGTGTGTGTGTGTGTGTGTGTGTGTGTGTGTGTGTGTGTGTGTGTGAGAGAGAGAGAGAGAGAGAGATCAGTTCTGCAGTTTTGCAGTCAGCTGCAGCAACAGGGACTGGAACTGGACAAGCTGGCAAGCTTGTGGAAAACCCCATTTGGAAGATGGGTTGTGAGTGCTTAGTTCAGGCTGGCTAAAGCTCTTGTGGTTCATGCAAGAGGAGAGGACTCGCTGTCTAATGTTTCACTTGAAATAAGAGAAACAGAAACAGGGGGGGGGGGGGTGGGGGGGGGTGGCTTGGGAGGAGGGGTGGGGAGAAAAAGTCACTGTAAATGTGTGAAAAAGAAAAAGTATATATCATGGCTATTGTGATTTATGGTGTGAAAAATAAAAAATTAAAAAAAAAAAGAAATAAGAGAAACAAAAATGAACTCTGTGGTGACCTGAAAGAAAGAGGTTATCATCTGGAGAACCTGGAGGGGGAAAGCTTCTTCGGAAAGACACCGAAGTGGCTGATTGAAAAGGAATCAGTTGTGGGTGTACAGTGCACAACAAATCTCTCTCTGAAAACCAGCAAGAACCTTCCTGAGCGGTAACCATTTACCTTTCAAGTACTGGTGAACTTTATAAATGTTAAATACTATGCACAGTATAAGAATTGCCTGCAACCAGTGAACTTGGAGGAATGAGAAGTGAGATTGGACTGTGAACCAAAGAACTTTTCTGAACTTACACACACATTACATCCACGTGCACTTAGAATTAGAAGGGGGTTAAGTTAGATTAGTTAAGTCAATAGTGATAAGTTAAAGTGTGAATCTGTTTTCATGTTTAAAAATAATTAAAATCAACTTTTGTTTAAGTAACTATTTGTCTTGGTGAATACCTATTGCTGCTGGGTTTTGGGGTCCTCTGGGCTCGTAACAATATCTTACCCATGGGCCTGTGCACCTCGACCTGCCCCCCCCACCCCACCCCAGAAGGGCTAAGGCCATAAACATTGGCTATGTATCTTAATCTTTGCTACATAAAAAATGGTGCATGGACTTACTGAGTCTCTCCAGCATTTTGTGTATACTACAGAATCAGAATTTATTGTTGCGCACAAACTCGTCCACAAAGGTCTTGATAAAGTCACCAACACTTGTTCTATATTCATTTAAGTCAATATGGTCCATATTCATTGAATATTCTTAAATAGAATCATAGTGTCTGCAAACTTTCTCTTAACATGAAAATGTATATGGGGTCATTGTTTGTTTACTAGATCTGGGTACGTGGGGCTAGAATTCTGGAATTGTGTTTGTCTGCAATGGCCTACACGAATTCCTGTCCACGTGAACTAAAGGACGTGAAATATTCTGATATTTGCAGAGTTGGTTCTTAAATTGTTTCATTTACAGAACACAATGGTTTGTGCCCCTTCTATGTTGAATGATAGTCATTTGTTGGAGTTGGAAGATGAAGAAGGGCTGAAATGTGCTGTATTATGGATGATGAAATTATTGGCACATCAGGCCAAGAGTTGTAGATGCTAACGTTGCCACAATTTCACCAGAGATAATTCCTAACATTATTACTCGAAGGCATAGTCAGAAAAATACAAATATTTGCCATCCACAATACATATTTCAAAGTTTAAGTGCAATGTTTTGTGCCCATTATGATAAATTTACATTTGTAGCTTGAAATCATTCATTCAAACTCTCTAACTTTATTTTTGTTGATCACACATACGTTGGTGCACTCTTATAATATGGATTAAAAGTCAATATTCTCCCAGTGAATCATGAATCTTTAAGCTGCATGATCTGATTCTTTAACGCCATTCCCCAAGTGTGGCAGGCCAGACTTCTTGGGTTGTGGGCTCTGAGGAAGCAGTAGATTGGTCCAGGGCACTAGAGTGGGAGAAAACCTCCCACAGCCCCCCACCTCCCCTCCATTTGCAGCCCCAGCACTAATGGAGAAGGAGAAATTTTGGAGAGGATCCCATAGACTAGTAGTCAACCAGCCTGCAAATAGGGGCTTGGCAACCAAAGGCATTAGACCAGGCAGTAGGGGGCTGGTGACCAGCTTCCAGGAGCTAGGTATCAGCCGAGAGGATGCTAATGGCAAGTAGGGTTCATGAAGGGCCTTGGGTCCTGACAGCTTCCTAACGCTTCGGGAGTTCAGAACCAGGGTTCGAGGAGGCGCAGCTTGGATTCCTTGTGCTCTGGTTCACCACTGGATAGAAGGCAATGTGGCTTAAAGTTATGGGGGTGCAAGACCTGGTGGCATCAGAGGAGGCAGCAGGATCGACAGAGGGTCTCGAAGGGTGCTCTCTTTTGCTTCTCCTTGTCTTGTACTTACAGTGTCTCTTTATTTGCCTTTATAGGGCAAAAAAAGGGATTTTTTGTGTATTTTGTCTTCATGACAATAAAGAAAATATTGAATCTTGATTTGAAGGTACTTTTAATCATGGAATATTCAAACGTACCTCAATGCTGTACGTGGTATAATTATTCATATGACAGATGACAGTGACTCAACAGAGGGCTCTCTTTATCCATTCAGTGTAAAAAAATAATGAAAACAACATTTTTCTTAGCTAGGCTTTATTCCATAATCAGTTCTCAGACCAAAGACCGACACCATGGCCAAACAACAGAAATTCCAATCTAAAATCTCTGCTAGCTGACAAGCATAATTTACAGAAACATTCTCTTCATATGCATGTGGTTATGATAGTGTTACACGTCTATATTTCAAGCTGTTTTTAGTTTTGAAATGCTCACTGTTACCAAGCACACTAAAGGGGTCTAAATGAGACATGCCAGCTGGCAACTCTTTGTGGATGTTGGCATCCTTAGTTGCTGATGAAGTGACTGTTTTTCAGTTTATATCGCAGCCTCTGCTCTCAATCTGCTTTCACTACTGTGATACCAAACCATGATATCACTGAGTGCCAATGGAGTCAGTAAATGCCAGAAGCCATGGTCCCTGCTAAATATTTGTTTGTTAAATTTGTATATGGTAATGTGTACGCATTGTGACGAGAATTGGAAACCAGATGGCAGCTTGACGTTATTCGAATTAAAAGTTTTAGACGCTATTTGGATTAAAATTACTTGTGACTGACAATTCTCAGTAATCTTTATCAGACATTATTTAGAATAGTTTATAATATAAAGCAGATATCATGCTTTTATGAGTAAATTGTAATTCAAAGAGTTCAACGATAAAATTTAGGTCAGCAAAAGTAGGAAATGTTAAAAGCTTACAGTGAACAAAATGTCAAATTTGATAGTATCTGAAATGATGTCTATTCAATTGGTTAAATACCATCCCAAATTGTTGAAGAGATATAAAATGTTGTGTAAAAATTAAAAAAAAACTATTAATACCTAAAAAATTCCATTCTTGAAAACCAGCATCTAAAATAGCTGGTTGAAATAAATAATTAGATATTATAAGACTTGTAACTATAAATCCCGTAAGTCCGAAAAATTTTCTGAATTGATTCCAGATCTTCAATCTATGTGTCATTATTAAGTTCTTTGTCAATTTTTGAATAGAGATTGGTAAAGATGACCCCAATACGCCCATAGGGAGGTACTTCTGAGGGATTTCAACTCCATCTTAATCCAATTAGGATATTCGTCTTTTCACATTGCAACCAAAGTAACATATTTCTTATGTTTATAGCCCAGTAGGAGAAACAGAAATTAGGTAGGGCTAATCGCCCATTATTTCTAGTGTTCTGAAGTTACGTTTTATTCAATGTAGGTTTCTTGTTTGGAACATTCAATAAATGTAACACTCAAAGGAGATTTCATGATTGGTACCCAATCCATTATCTTTAACATTTATTCCCTCCATCAACAGTGCACTGTAGTTGCAGTGTGTACTAACCATCAAATTCATTATGGTTTTGTGGATTTTTCTGACAGCACCTTCTTAACGTATGATCTCCACCACCAATAAGAGCAAGTGCTTTAAAAGCACGGGATGACTTCCACCAGCAGAGGAATATATTACATTCACACCAGATCTAAATACTGGAAATCCTTCTGCCACCTTCTCAAGGGTAATTAAAAAGGAGTTTCCAGGTGATGGTAAATCTCAAAAAATACTTAGTTAATTATAAAATGCTTGAGCTTTGTTTTGCAGCCTGATGTTGGTTTTACGATACACCATCCATTAACTCTACTTTTTTTTAATGTTGGGATAGTTTTAAAAGGTATTCCAGCTGTTTTATTTTTTGCAGATAGTAATCATGGCCCCAATTAACCTGTTCAAGCTTTGATAATGTAAGCATTTTGAAATTGTGAGCACAAAGTTTGCAGTCTGCACAACAGGTTTTAATCAGCTTAAACCTGTAAACACACAAGGTCGCTGTACCTTCCTGGCTCCATGTGCCCGACTGACTCCCAAAGGTGGGTGGGAGGGCGCTCGAGTCCTTATACGGGCCAGTGATTGACAGCGAGCAGGTGGGGTCAGTCTCCCAGGTTGCCTTCCTGCAGGTACAGTGGTTGCCCCCTGCAGAAGGAGTGCGGCCAGGGTAGTGGTTGTATCGCCACAGAAGTCTAATGCAAATCGTTAAATTTTTATTTAGCTCATCATCGTAGACAGATTTGCAACATCAGCAGTATTTTACTTTTGTAGATGCTATTGGCCTTGTGTTCCTCCACATGAAATTCAAATATTAAAAATTGAATTAACTTTCCATGTCTATAGGTTGTGATTGCAAATAATAGTTTATTATATATATATCAACCGTTTATTCAAAATTCTCAATTCAAAGTGAAAATGGCTATACTGTACATATAAGCGTTAGGCAGAGCAAGTGAATTTTAATTGGTACCTCTATGAAAACATAGGAAGAGAAGTAAGTCACAGCTCCTCAAATCAGCCCTACCATCATTTCTATCCTGATGGCTGATTTGCCACAGGTAACGTTTCCTATTTTGTGCCAGCTCCCAATTGTTACCAGCTTTCTGATTTTTCAAAGATCTATTTAAATGGAACAGAAAATATGGGATATTCACCACTCCTGGCAAGAAGATGTTCCTGTGCACCCCAGTTTTAAATGATTATGCCCTAATCTTGGAGAGATGCACAGGTGCCACAGGACTCGTACCTCCAGGTTCAGGAATATCTGCTACCCAGACTCTTGAAAAACCACCTCATTCAGAGACTCATTCAAGGACTCTTAACTTGCTCATTATTTATTACTGAATATTTATTTCTGTATTTGCACAGTCAGCTTATTTCTATTTCTGCATATATTTTTTCTTCTTGAGTACAATTTACAGATACCGATTATTAGAAATTCTGCCAGTTGCAGCCCCAAAGGATTGTATATGTTTCAAAAAGATCATTTGGCAGTTTTTTTTTTGTGTGGGGAACTTGATGAAGTGTTAGTGCAAAATATAGGAGTATGCTAGTGCACCAAAAATGGGCATAGTACTATCTCTAGGTCGTATTTCCCATAGTAAATCTTGAAGAAAAATGCACACCAGTAACTGCAAATCTGTGTTATGGACTTCCCCTTAATTGATATAGATTCTTTTTGATACTTATTAAATGTAAAAGGTAAAGGTATCAGATGTCATAGAGCAGGGATGGCCAAACCATTTTGGTTGTCGGCCACAAATAGAAAAATATAAGGAGTCACGGGCCAAATAATATTAAGCTCAGCAGTTTCCAATCAGTTACACTCCAAGGAAAATGGTGTTTTTAGACCAGACAGCCATCGAAAATTAATTTTCTATCAAAACAAGTGTGTGACACTACTGAACAGTTTAACTGTTGACCTTAAAGTAGCTTAGTGAAGTGCTCACATATTACTCTAGCACATCTGTATCTGCTGTTCTTAAATTCAATTTAAATGAATACCATAAAACTCTCATTCAAAAAGCAGTGCAAAAGAAAAAGCTGGGTGAAAAATAAGAACAGGAGAAGAGATCAAGAAAGGGACCAGGCCGCCACCAACATTCCTCCACAACTCTCCGTGAATACAGTTCATGGCCCAAGTGTCCACCTTAATGATTAAGAAGCAATGTGTAAATCTGAAGATAGGCTATTAAAAATAGACTATTAAAGTTAACAGATTTCTTGCAAATCAAACAAACACACCTCCCCTTGACTTCTGTGTCTGAAATTTCCTTCTTTTCGGTTCCACCATATTTATTCAATTGGGGTAAATGTTTTTTTTAAACATTTTCATCGAAGAGTACTATTGCAATACTTCATTGTTGGGGTCTTTCATGAAAGACCCCAACAATGAAGACGCTGTTTACATCCGGTACCGCACGGATGGCAGTCTCTTCAATCTGAGGCGCCTGCAAGCTCACACCAAGACACAAGAGAAACTTGTCCGTGAACTACTCTTTGCAGATGATGCCGCTTTAGTTGCCCATTCAGAGCCAGCTCTTCAGCGCTTGACGTCCTGCTTTGCGGAAACTGCCAAAATGTTTGGCCTGGAAGTCAGCCTGAAGAAAACTGAGGTCCTCCATCAGCCAGCTCCCCACCATGACTACCAGCCCCCCCACATCTCCATCGGGCACACAAAACTCAAAACGGTCAACCAGTTTACCTATCTCGGCTGCACCATTTCATCAGATGCAAGGATCGACAAAGAGATAGACAACAGACTCGCCAAGGCAAATAGCGCCTTTGGAAGACTACACAAAAGAGTCTGGAAAAACAACCAACTGAAAAACCTCACAAAGATAAGCGTATACAGAGCCGTTGTCATACCCACACTCCTGTTCGACTCCGAATCATGGGTCCTCTACCGGCACCACCTACGGCTCCTAGAACGCTTCCACCAGCGTTGTCTCCGCTCCATCCTCAACATCCATTGGAGCGCTTACACCCCTAACGTCGAAGTACTCGAGATGGCAGAGGTCGACAGCATCGAGTCCACGCTGCTGAAGGTCCAGCTGCGCTGGATGGGTCACGTCTCCAGAATGGAGGACCATCGCCTTCCCAAGATCGTGTTATATGGCGAGCTCTCCACTGGCCACCGTGACAGAGGTGCACCAAAGAAAAGGTACAAGGACTGCCTAAAGAAATCTCTTGGTGCCTGCCACATTGACCACCGCCAGTGGGCTGATAACGCCTCAAACCGTGCATCTTGGCGCCTCACAGTTTGGCGGGCAGCAACCTCCTTTGAAGAAGACCGCGGAGCCCACCTCACTGACAAAAGGCAAAGGAGGAAAAACCCAACACCCAACCCCAACCAACCAATTTTCCCTTGCAACCGCTGCAATCGTGTCTGCCTGTCCCGCATCGGACTTGTCAGCCACAAACGAGCCTGCAGCTGACGTGGACTTTTTACCCCCTCCATAAATCTTGTCCGCGAAGCCAAGCCAAAGAGAACTATTGCAATAGTCGGCCAAAAATTCAACATGGCAGTGACATCTAGTGTTGAAACTAAGAAGTGCAATGTACATACAGGGCCATTTATTGTTAGAGACTATGTTCTAATGGGCCATATCCCATTTTATTTTAAAATTCACCCTGGGCCACTTAAAAAGGGCAACAGGCCACAGTTGGCCTGGGATTTGTAATTTGATCACTCTTGTCACAGAGGAATAGAGAGATAGAACTCAGAAAGTGGGCCTCTAGCCCACCATGTTTCTGCTGACCATTAAGTAGTATCTATACTAATTCTATCTATCTGTGTTTTAAAAGCAAAAAGCTAAGCCTTTTCAATCTCAACTCTCTCTTGGCTCTTAGGATATTAAATGTGTGCTGTTTGCATTTTATTAATCTCTCCATAGAGCTGGAACTTTATGTACATTTTATTGCCTGCATACTTTAGAAAAGATTAAAATATTACTGGAGGCAAACTCTACTTAAAGGCAGCCTGTATCTCTTAAATGGATGCATAATATGGAGGGAACACTTGGAGGAGCACGGTTGGCATGGTGGTTATTGCAACGCCTTTACAGTGCCTGCGATTAGGACTGGGGTTCGAATCCTGTGCTGTCTGTAAGTTTATACGTTCTCCCCAAGTCTGTGTGGGTTTTCCCCGGGGACTCCGATTTCCTCCCACTGGTCAAAATGTATTAGGGGTGTAGGTTATTGTGGTGTAAACTGGGCAGCACAGACTCGTGGGGCCGAAATGGCCTATTACCGTGCTGCAGGTCTAAATTAAAAAAAAAATCCAACCTGCAAGTATTTATGCATGAGTGTAGATGAGTAGGGAACAAAGGAGGTTTTGGTGAATGAAATGGAGAGGAAACACAACCGAAATCCACAGAAAAAGGAAGCCCTCAAACATGTTCAATACCAGGAATATACCTCCAAGAATATGGATGTCACATAAAATGGTTACATTCCAAATTGTCAATCTGCATAGCAGAATGTTTAGTCTTTAAGTTGCACATCCTACCAAATGCTCCCTTTCACTGTCCATTCACAATGTCCCCATCATGCATCCAACACCAGTCTAGCTGGAGAAGAGGGACTTCGGGTATAGAATTTTGTTCATTAAAATAATATTGTGCTATTGAAAATTGGCCACCCTGAGAAAAGCAGTTTTATAGATATTTCTGGGCATTTATCCCTTTCAGGGTATTTTTTTTACCTTTCAAAAGAATTTTTTGTTCTTCCTGGCAAGCTTTCTCTAGCACGTAGCTTTCTCAAACTGCACAAAATTATTTTCATGGGAGTATCTTCAATTTCACTAGTTTATTCTTATTTACGTACTGAACAACACCATTTACCTGCTGCTATACCCTCAAAAATGCTATTTAAAGAGTTAACACTCAAAGTGCTTGATCAGACTTTACTAAAAAAGCTGTGACCTCCAATACACCTGATCTATGTACAAGGATTGTTTTCCCTCCAGGTCAGGGTTATAGTCAACCTCAGTTTACTCAACTCAGGATCAATCCAAGCTTCTGCTAGTCGCCTCTGTCACCTCTTGCAGGGTTGTATCTCACTGCTGCAATATGAAGATCACTTGAACTCCATTTCTGCAGGAAAAATGCTTTAATCTTTACACCCTTCAGCCCACAGAAGTTTGGTTTCGTGGAGTGTAGGCATTTACAGAGTTATCTCCCTGTCAACCTCTAACGAAATACTGGCTGTAGTCTAGGAGTTCCTTGGCTATTCCGTGCTAAAAAGATCTTTCCTTCTGGAGCAGTAGACTTTACCAGCCCATCCAGATCACTGACACTCCTGTACTCCTTTCCGTCATAGGAATATCCATTCTTTTAGTCCAAACACTCACTTGTGTCAAGAAGAGTGTTAATTCGATTGTGGTATGCCCCTTTAATAGTTGATTGCAGTGTGGAGTTACACACTGACAATAGAGCACCCATGCAAAGGATAAATAGGGATTCAATCCAGAATTAAAAAGGGGAACCCCCTAACAACGCTAATCTGCAAACCTCTTAATTGAACCTTTTGCTCTTTATTTGCGTTTTGATGTTGTAATCCCAAAGAAACAGCATGAGACCATTTCTAGACTGATTCTATCTTGCATTCAAATATTCTAATGTGGGGACTTGAGAAATCGGCTCTGTATTTGCAATTGCGACATACAGGAGACAAGGGATGTTGAAATCTGAAGCTAAGCACTCATTGCACGACCAAAAGGATATACTTGTAGCATTTCTCTTGAACTTGTCATTTTTTTGAGAACGGTTTGGATGGAGAGAACAACTTTGATTAGATAGTTGATAATGGCAAGGGAATATTGGAATGTACATTGTTGGAAGAGACGAGTTCATACCATCTGGCTAATTGTAGTGATTAAATTTTGGTTAGATTGAACTCTCTTGGAACAAAACAATATGTCATAGCTAATGTTCATTCAGTAACATGGAATTTATTTAAATTTAGACATACAGCGTGGTAACACGCCCATGAGCCCATGCAGCCCAATTAACTTACAGCCCCAGTATGTTTCGAACAGTCGGAGGAGACCGGAGCCCTCAGGGACAACCCACGCAGACACAAGGAGACATGTACAAACTCCTTACAGACAGTGCAGGATTCGAACCCAAGTCCCGATCGCTGGCACTGTAAAGGCATTGTGCTAACCTTGGAAATAACCTCTAATTTCAATAACTCTGAGAAAAGTTAGTGATAAAAGAATCAATTTTCATAATTTCATTATTTCTCTTGCATGCTTTCTAAACAAAAAGGTTTTACATTTATTCTCTTGATTCTGTTTCTATTGGATAATCATCTCTATTTCTCATTTTGAGGCATTTGTATTCTTCTTTCATTGTTAATCATCCAAAATTTAGTTTAATTTTAATCCAAATGTTTCTTTTACGCTTAACAACTTTTAATTCTGTATAAGCCTTGGCCATCCAATATGCTTTCACTTCTGGGAAGTTCCTCTTGCTCATTATTACATTCCTGGAACAGTTGCACGACAAAGCTATGTCTAGCAGGTGATCACTCTCTTTTCCTCCAGTGTTGATAATGTTTTTTCTCTCTTTTTTTATCTTTATTGATATAGATAGACAATGCTGCTCTGACCTACTCCTTTTAAACTCCAAAATACTCCTCCTTTCAGATGAACTTGCATTTAAGCATGATTTGCTTCCTCTGTCAGAGGAAGGGAAAGTGATGAATGACAGGGCAATTGGGTAAATTGTTTAGGACTTGTTTACGTGTTCTTTCTGCTGTTTGCCTATGATGTGTTGCGTTCTAACTGTAGAGGCAACGTGTTCAAATGTTTCTTAGCAATTTCCATATGTTGGTCAGAATGTTACTTTTTTTCAAAAAAATTTCTGACAATGACTGAGAAGCATTTTATCTTTGGTCGTGGAAATTTCTCATTGTGTTGACCTTGGAATAAGGTGCTTGTTTTGGAAATCTATGCTTCAGTGGGCTGGCAGTATATTGAATCCATATAACAAATTGAGCTTGATCAGATCTTCAGTACTAGGGATATTAATAAGCCAGAGGGTGCTTTTGTTTGTTTAGCTCTTGCCAATTGATTTGGTAAATGTTGATGATGCTTTGGAGCTTAGAGGCTCTTAAGGGGTATCCATGATTCCAAATTCCACAGTGGAGTTGTGAGAACTGGTGCTAGGTATGAGATTTTGGTTTTTTGGTAGCCTTATTACTCAGTCAGCAGAAGGTTGCACACACATTGGAGGGAGTGGTACATTTTGAATCAATATTTACCTTTGCTATGAGTTGATCCCCAAGAGAAGAAATTTGTCTTCAGATGTTCAGTGTAAAGCTCAGCTTTTTACGTTTCAATGAAGGAATCAGCGAACAATCAGAACTCCTTCCAAACCAATTTTTCAGGTTGGGACCCTTTATCAACATTGAAGTGGAACGGGGTGATATCAAGGAAGGAGAAACGGTAGGGGGGAAGAAGCTGGGAAATGGCCAGGATGTGACAGAAGATGGGAGAGGTGGATAGACAATTAGGGAGAAGGATCAGCGGGGGCGGGGGGGGGGGGTGGGGGGAGGGTTCACCTAAAATGGGGGAAAAAAATAATTAAAGGGTTAAGGCTGACCAGGAGGTATATGGTCTGCTGTTCAAGTTTATGTTTAACCTCACCCTGGATGTTGATAAAGTTGAGGACATTATTATCCCCTTTCAAACTGCAGGCCCTGGGTCGCCCTCCTGGGACCCGGGTGTGATTACTGGGGCAAAGGTGCTGGATGCACCTTTCAAATCGCAAGGGGATTGACCCATTAAATCACCAACCTGGCAATTTATGGGGGATCCTGCCCTGGCAATGACGGGTCACATACTCACTGTAAAAATTGCTGGATGTTCGGATGCTGGCTGCCCGGTGATGCACGCAAGCGCTGACGTCACCAGAATAAGCGGGTCGGCTATTTTCCTGTTCAAATCAGCCGTGGACGAAACCTAGGTAGGTTTAACTGGGTTCTGACTACCTCTAAGGTAGGTTAAGGACCTGGTTGGGTTCCAACCGGGGTTGACCCGGTTGGACCCTTTCTAACTACCGCATAACTGGGGCACTAACTGTGCAAATTGCCCTGTTAACCCCATTTCACACGGAAGTTTGAAAGGACCTATTGTCACATAATACTACATTTAGAATGTAACATACATGAAATTCTTCAACTTTTGTCTATCGCAAGGCAGACAGAGAGTCGCCACTTTGTCTGGTGCTCCTCATAGAAACCTACAGCACCTGGTGTTCCAAGGCAATCTCTCCAAGTACTGACCAGTCCTGTGCCTGCTTAGCTTCTGCGATCAGACAATCCCAGGAGTATTTAGGCTATTAGGTGCTGTAATTGGCAATAGGGTATTCTAGCTTGGATCCACAGATAGACTGCAGGTGCTTGATGAAGTGGTCATCCAATCAGTGTTTGGTCTTACCGATGTAGAGGAGGTCTTACAAAGTAGATTAGGTTGGACAGTCTGCATATAAAACTCTGCCTCACTAGAAAGGTCTATTTGTTTCCCTGGTCAGAGGTGAGGGGAGATGTAGTAGATTGAGATCTAGAGGAGATGGGGGTAATTGAAAAAGTAATTGTTAAAGAGAAAGATAAGTTCTTCCAAGCAGAGAAGAGTGTTAGTAGAAGGAGGCTGAACAACTCTGCATTCAAGAAGGAAGCTAACAGGCCTGAGTCCTTCATGATAGGGAATGGATATGTATAGAAAATAATGCTGAAGATGAAGAGTGGCGATGATGATTGGAACTCTTGAAAGAGATGAAGAGAATGAGGTGTCCTGGATAATGGGTTTGTCCTGGATAATGGGTCCTGGATAATGGGTGTGTCCTGGATAATGCATCCTGGATAATGGGTTTGTCCTGGATAATGAGAAGTGTCCTGCATAATGGGTTTGCCAGGAGCATTCTGTGTGTGAATTTTGGGTTGGAGATGGAAATGGGTGGTGCAAAGCTGGGGGAATTATCAAGTTGGAGGTGGGGAATAATGAGGTCAACTGAGGAGATAAGGGTTCATGATGGATTGGGAGATGATATCCTGATGATATTTAGTTGGAGATATGAAGAGTTGTCAGAGAGCTGATGTGCACTTCTCGACATTGCTGAGAACAAACACAAGTTTGCAGAGCTCCTGCACTCTTGACTGTGGATATAAGCAAGAACTCCATTTAATTCCTTCAAAGATATATACATAAATGAGGAACACATCATATTTCTCCAAAACAGCGTTAATGTCAATGGCATGCAATTGATTTTTCAAATTTTAGGTAACCTCATCTCCCTCTGTTTCCATTATTTTTATTTCTCCTTTACCTACTCCTGTTCTTACTTTCTTTCTAAACTTATGTCGCTCCCAGTGGTTTCTCCCTCTATCTCCCTATTGTGTTCAATACCCTACCTTTTAGCTCCTACCTCTTCCCCCCACCAACCCCTACCCCAATGCTTACTGTACTCGATGCCACTGAATCTGACTTTAGCTTTGGAAAAGGGGCCTGACCTGAAACTTTGATTGGCCATTTCTAACCATGGATGTGCCTGACCTGCTGAGTTCCTTCGGTAGTTATATGTTTGATCAAGATTCCAGCATCTATAGTTTTTATGTCTCACTTGAAACTTTTTATTAAGATGTGCATGTGTGCTTATTGTAATTCACTGACAGAGGTTGGGATGAATCTGGTTCTGAGTGCTGAGTGGCGGGACAAAGGTTAAATAGTTTACCATTCGTCCTATAGATTAACTCCAGCTGGAAGATCTTTGGAGGTGAAATGCAGTATTGAAGTGAGGAAGATTGAGTAGAATGTTAGAGCAGTGGGATAGACTGGCTTTGCACTAATCTGCACCCCTTAGAGATTATTATATTTGCATGTCAATATGTAGAACACTTAGAATGGTAATGGATTTTTGAGCAGAGTCACATCAGAAAAGGATTGATGGTATTGAAAGCTTTTGAGAGTTTGGTAGTTGTTCCCCACATTATTCTTGAATTAAATTATAGTAAAGATTGTTTATTTTTATCTTTTGGTAACAATTGCACTTTGACTTTGTGAATAACTTTGAGATAGTAGAGGAGGATCTTTCCTATTTTGGCAAAAGGGAGAATGACACGGTTAGTGCAACGGTGAAAGGGTCACATGGTTAGCATGGTGGTTAGCACCATGCTATCACAGCACCAGCAACCTGAGTTAGAATCTGGCATTGTCTGTCAGGAGTTTGTACGTTCTCCCTGTACCTGTGTGGGGGTTCCAATTTCCTCCCATCCTTTAAAAGTATAAGGGAGTTGTAGGCTAATTGGTGTATCTGGGGATCACAGTCTTGTGGCTGGAAGGCCCTGTTACTGTGCTGGTTTTCTTGAAGATGCAGTAGTTATTATAATGTTAGTACTTTCTACTCTTCCCAGCAGGGGTGAAAGTTGCATGAATTGTACCACATGTACTTCTCTGCCATATTTTATACTTCTGTTGGTGGGAAATTATCAGATTGTCTGGTGAGACAATGAGATGGAGAAACTAAATATATTCAAACATCCAGCAAGTCAGTATCTGTAGAAATAGAAATAAAATGATCATTTCAGTTTGAAGACCCTTCATCAAACTGGGAAGAGAGAAAAGCAAGTTAGTTTTTTAAAAACTTATGGGGTCAAGCATATTCTTCACTGCCCCATGGGATGGATTCATCATGTAGGAGTGGAGTTACTTGACTAACCTCTTTTAATGAAGCACTGAAATTAAAAATACCAATGACACCATATAATGTACTTTTTGTTCCCCCTTGCTTCTGGACACATCACATCTCATTCTAATAAGATTTGTGAACTATAGACCTGATTTTTTCTTCTTCCAAAGTATTTATTTATTTAAAAAAAATTTTAGACATACAGCATGGTAACAGGTCATTTCACCCACAAGTCTGTGCCGCCCAATTAACCTACACCCCTTGTACGTTTTGAATGGTGGGAGGAGACCTGGGCCCCCGGGGAAAACGTACAAGCTCCTCACAGACAGCGCAGGATCTGAACCCCGGTCCTGATCGCTGGGATAATTTAATAGTCATTTTCTGATTCATCTCAACATTTATTTTTTCCAAAATTGTTGATGTCTAAAATGAACGGGTTTGGCTTTAACTATTTCTGAAATTTTAAAACGAATTCTAATTCTCTCCAACGAATAAACTTTAATCACTAATCATACTGTGGGGAAGTTGATTGAAATTAGGAATGGTAATTGTGACCATTTTGGATTCCAGGATAAATAAAAGAAGAATAGATGGTTCATAGATGCTGTAAGTTTCTGTGTCCTTCTCACTCTGTGGGAAATCCTGGCATGGACTGTTACATAAACAAGCATGTGCCTGCCAAATTGTTTCCATCACACTTCTCAGCGATAATGGCACAGAGCCTGGCTCAATCCTTTCAACAAATTCATTGTCTCTGTTGGTGCATTTATCATCTTTGTTCTCGACTTTCCTGTTTGTGTAAATGTTCAACAGATGTTTAGGCAATCTCTGAAACTCCATTTCAGGCTTCTTGTTCACATGGGTCTGAGCAGATTCAATGCTAAAATGCTGTTACATTCCACAATACACCTGGGCGGCATGGTTAGCCTAGTAGTTAGGCGTAATATTATTACAGCGCCAGCGACCTGAGTTTGAATCTGGTGCTGTCTGGGAGGGGTTTGTACATTCTCCCCATGACCTGGTTCCTCCAGATCTGCATTCATAGAGCTAACACCACCCAGCACACGCTCTGGCCTCACTGCTGCCATCAGGAAAGAGGTATAGGTACCACAAGACTCACATCACCTGTTTCAGGAACAGCTGCTACCCCTCCACCATCAGACTCCTCAATGACAAACTCATTCATTTAAGGACTCTTACTTGTGCATTTTTTGTTCTTTCAGTATTGCACGGTCAGTTTGTTTACATTCCTTATTTGTTTACAGTTCTTTATTTGTTTACATGCTTACACAGTGTGCAGTTTATTTTTTGCACTACCAATTAATGGTAATTTTGCCACGCACACAGGAAAAACGAATCTCAGGGTTGTATGTGATATCATGTATGTACTCGAACAATAAATCTGAAATCTGAGAGAGTTTCCTCTGAGTCCTCCACTTTCTTCCCACCCTCCAAAGCATATGGGGTTGGTAGGTTAATTGGGTGTAATTGGGCTCCATGGGCTGGAAGGGCTTTCGACTGTGCTATATCGTTAACATTTAGATTTATTGCAGGTTTCTTTTATGTTCTTTTGCACTTTTTTAGTCATCCATAATAGAAAGCATTTGGATAGTCATTGAGAAAGAAATGGAAATTTAATGAATCAGAAGGTGGTCTGAATAATTTTGCCAAACAAAGAGGAGGGAAGAAAGAGAAGGTGGGGAATAACTACCAAGATACATTGATCTGAGCAAATGCTAATAACTACCCAATGGGCCATGGTGGCCTTACGAATGCATCTGCTGTTTGGATGGCGATATGTGTGAATCATTTTTGAGTATGTTAGTGGCTCCTATGGCTTAAAAAAAAGGGGTGAACCCACAGACTGGTGAGTTTGTTGAAGCATAATAAGGCCAGGCAAAGAAATATAAACATGACAAGTTGTAAAATAGAATAAAACTGTTCCATTAATTGAATTTCAAAAGGAATAAGAATGAGCAGGCCAAGTAATAATGCTCTAAATTGTGTAGAATTTGAAAATATCTAGAAAATCTGATGTAACTGCACAAATACATTTATAACTACAGAAATCAGCCAGGATCAGTACACAGACAGCATACTGAGCCTGACAGATTATATTTCTGTGGTTATAAAATAGAGACCAAATCTACAGACTCATCATTTGACCCATGGGATCAAACAACAAAGTCAGGGAGACTGAATCTCAAAATCAATCCTCACGCCCTTGGAGCCCAAAACGACAGATCCCCATACTAAGTATTGAGCTTTGGAGACCAAAATTACAGAGTGAACATGTCTGTGGAGACCTAAACCTTGACCAAAGATTAAGTATTGTGAATACCTATTATACAGGTGAGGAATAGTCTCTGGAACCCACTTGTGGGGGTTTACCATTACTAAAAAAAGATTTTCCTTGGCCCCTCTCCTCTTCTTAATTATTTAATTTCTCACCATTCACAAATAATTTTCATCTTTAATTAATTTCTTCCTCATTGTAACAACAAAGGAGGCCTTACAGCCAATCAGATCCATGTAATCTTCCATTAGAGCAATCTGTCAGACTCATTTCTTCCTTTCCTTATAGCCTTGTAACTTCCCTATGATACTGCACTTGATTTAATAGTCAACTAATCGGATCCATTTGGCATTAATTGCTTGGCCCTGTGATTGTATGCGATTTTTCCTGTTTAACATGAATATAGTTCCGCATTGCAGCTTCATTAGGCTGGTACCTCTTTATCGTTATGCATGTTTAGTTCTGTGCACAACTTGCTGTTTTGGACTCCACATTAACCAAGGATTAATCCCTGAGCTTGATAGAAATCGTAGAGTGAGGATTATGCCAGATTGTGGCATTGCAGATTGCGATGATGTATACTTCTATTGTTGATGCACCTCAAAGGTACGTACTACCATTTTTTCTGAGTACTTCTCATTTAATACGAATATATTGTCATAGAAAACAATGTACAGATTTCTTTGTTGTCTTATGACAGTTATATGGTGGTCAATTCTACCAAAGCTCTTGTGAATAGATGGCGAGGACCAGGTTATATTGGCTTTTTCCTCTCATGTTGGTTCACTCATTATCTTTTGCAAACTTAGACTGACAATTATATCCTTTAGGACTTGACCAGTGAGGTCACTGGTGTTATTACCAAACCATTGTTAGTGATGGGCATTGAAATTCTCCATCTAGAATACATTCAGTGATCTCGCTACTCTCAGTGTACATTCCAAGTGTAATTCAAAATAGAGGATCACTGATTCATTGGCTGAGAGAAGATGGTAGGTTGTAATCAGGAAGAAACTTCCATGCCAATATTGAAGATTCCAGGGTGTAATTCTTCCCATCTATTTATCACTGTGCCACTACCTAATCAAGGTCTGACCAATAGTTGGGTCAAGACACACTTGATTAGTAATGGAAAAGTCTTGTTCATTGTAAGGTATGATTCTGTGAGTGCAATAATATTGAGCTGATTTTTGATAGTCTTTGATCCACATTCCTAATTTTGGTACCAGTCTCCACATATTTGTGTGAAGGTCTTTGAAAGATTGTTTGAATGGGAGTCATTTTGCTGTCACCAAATGCAGTTGGTGATCTATCCAATTTTATATATTTTTAAAATAAAAATAAAATTAAACATACAGCATGGTAACAGGCCATTTTGGCCCATGAGTCCGTGCCACCTAATTCACACCCCATTAGTGCACCCCCAGTATGTATTGAACAGTGCAAGGAAACCGGAGTCCCCAGAGAAAACCCACACAGACACGGGGAGAACATACAAACTCCTAACAGACAGCACGGGATTTGATCCCCGGTCCATTTCCGATCATGGGTGCTGTAAAGGCATTGCGCTAACCGCTACATCAACCGTGTTTTCATTTTGTTAGAACATCACAGTTACAGTACCACAGAGTGTCTTGCTAAGTCATTGAAAAGTCACCCACATGTCCAATTAAAAACAGCAGAATTTCCCAACATGTGACAAAAGTAAATTAGGTGATTTGTTATGACAGTTAAGTAATTTTTGTGGTCATAATTACTAAGACTAGTTGTTGTTTTCAAATTCAAGACTATTAACTAAATTTAAATCCCATAGTTTCTGTGGTAAATTTGAATTTGGGTCTCTGGATTATTTTGTTTACCATGACATGTGAATTGTCCCAGTACACTTGAATGGTGGGAGGAAACCTGAGCCCCTGGGGGAAATCCATACAGATATGTGGAAAACATACAAACTCCTTACAGACAGCGTGGGATTTGAACCCTGGTCCCAATTGTTGGTGCTACAATGGGATTGCTATGCCAAATCACAAACACACAGAAGAAAATCTAGAACATAGAACAGTACAGCATGGGAACAGGCCCTTTTGCTCACTATGTCTGGACTGAACACGATACCCATGTTAAACTAAAAATTTGCTTCTTGCACATGATCATTCATGGCTTAGCTTCGTGAATGAAGATTTAGGAAGGGGGCTGTCCAGGTCTGCAGCAGGCTCGCTGGTGACTGATGAGGCCAATGCAGGATAGACATGCCCAGCCACAGTGGCTCCATGTGGGTGACTTTTCAATGACTTAGCAAGACACTCTGAGGCACTGTAACTGCGATGTTCTAACAAAATGAAAACACGGTTAATGTAGCGGTTAGTGCAATGCCTTTACAGCACCCATGATCGGAACCGGACTGGGGATCAAATCCTGCGCTGTCTGTTAGGAGTTTGTATGTTCTCTCCGTATCTGTGTGGGTCTTCTCTGGGGGCTCCGGTTTCCTCCCACTGTTCAAGACATACCGGGGATGCACTAATGGGGTGTGAATTAGGTGGCACGGACTCGTGGGCTGAAATGGCCTGTTACCATGCTGTATGTCTAATTCTGTTCTGGGTTTGGAACTTTTGTATCGTGGTTCTTCCTCCATCTCCTTTTGTCCTCAAGGCCAGCCCTGCCGTGCTTTCTTGGAGGCGGAGACAAACTGGTGAATGGTGTGTCACCGGGCCACACAATTGCAAGCAAGAGCAGACCACTGGCAATGTGACAGGCACCAAGGGATTTCTTCAGAGAGTCCCTGTACCTTACATGAAACCTCACATCTTCCTCCATCTCTTTTTGTCCTCAAGGCCAGCCCTGCCTTGCTTTCTTAGAGGCGGAGACAAACTGGTGAATGGTGTGTCACCGGGCCACACAATTGCAGGCAAGAGCAGACCACTGGCAATGTGACAGGCACCAAGAGAGTCCCTGTATCTCACGTGATACATAACCTTCTATTCCCTGCAAGTTCATGTTTTTATCTAGAACCCCCTTAAACTTTACTATTGTTCTGTATCTGTTTCCACCACTACCCCAGGCAGCCCATTCCAGGCACCTACAACTCTCTGTAAAGGGGGGCAACCAAAATTGGAAAGAGAAAAGAAGTAGAAATACACAATTTTATGCAGCGACAATGTGACTTCCTTACTCTTACACTTTATGGCCAGATCATTAAACGATCCTTCCTTTATCTCATGGTGCACCTGGAAATGGACCTTTTGTGATCCATGTACAAGCCCTCCCAGGAGTGCACCTTTTCACCATTTAAATAATAGTTCCATTTACTATTTTTACCTTTGAAAGTGAATGACTTCACATTTACCAAAGTTGTACTCCATCTGCCAGACACTTCTCCACTAATTTAACCTGCCGATAGCTACAGGCTCTATGCAAATGTTTTTCCACTCAATTTAGTGTCATCAGCAAAATTTAGATTTGCCACACTTGGTCCTCTCTTCCAAATCAAGGTTCCTTTTATTCTCATGTACTAAAGTGTAATATACATGATACACTTCAACTTCTGTCTGGTGTAAGGCAAAGAGTTGTTGTGAGCATATTGTGAACAGTTGTGGGTCCAGTTCATCCTTATCTTATGCAGAGGTCTTTTGTGCAGCACCTTAATGAATACCTTCCAGAAATCCTAAAAGACCACAATCACCTGTTTTTTTCAACGATATTAGTGTAGAGCTCGTCGAAAGAACCAAAGACTTGTTGATCCAAACCAAGGCTTTTATTAGCAAAAGACCGGAGCTCTTCACAGGTGGCCGACCAGTCCGGAATGATCCGACCTGGCTAGGGACACAACCCTTTAAGGCCCAGACAATAGGTGTGGCTTAGCTCTCAGCCAATCGCTGTAAGCACAGTCTAGATACAGTAACTATATACACTATATACATTGGTGATAGATCTGTACTATCACAATTAGTTAATTATATCCTCAAAGAACACCAGAAAGTGATTTAAATGTGATATGCCATTCTTAAATTCATGCTGTGTCTGCCTGAGGGAACAATTTCTTCCCATATGTCTCACCATTTCTTCATTAATAATGGGTTCAAGCATTTTCCTAATTATGGATATTAAGCCAACTCATCAACAGTTACCTGCCTTTTGTCTACCTATTGCTCAACTTCTTTATCTTCCTACTTCTTTTATTCCTCTTTCTTATTCTCTTTCTCCTCCATATTCTTTTTCTCCTTCTCATCTTACTTTATTGAATGATGCCTCTGGGATTGAAGTAGTCAGATATTGGACCTATGGCATCTCTTGAAGCTGGAATGATAAACACAAAAACAAAAGAGGTTTGCAATGCGACTTCATAGTGCCATTAAACACTGTTGCTCTCAAATTTGCAGAATAATTTACGGGACATTGGTATGAAAGAAGGAGACGATAAAATTCCACTAAATACTTACATACTCGTGTAGTAGTTGATCCTGTGGAAAAGTTGACCCTCCATTTTCGGCCCTAAGATCGTGTAAAAGACAACCCCACCGCTCGCCCGTCCAAACTCCTGACGCTCCAACAGCAAACTCTTGGTTCGGTCGCCTGTCCATTCGACTCCCCGATGCCCCAACCCGCGGATCCTTGCACCGATCACCCACCCATCTGAGCTTCAGATGCCACGATCATGAATCCTCGCCTCAATTGCCCACCCAGCTGAGCTCCCGACACCCTGACTACGGACCCTCGCCTCAGCCGCACACTCATCCATGTTCCCGATGCCCTGAACGTGGACTTTCCACCCAGTCCTGGACATCCAGGCCCTCATATTTGACCAAAAAACTGATTCCCCAAAACCTGACTATGACCCGAGTTTGTACGGTACCTCATATTCTGTACCTTTCCTGGTGCTTTTTAAACGTTCCTCTTCTTATTGCAAGTCCTGCTCTCACAGTGTCCAACAAGAAATAAACAATGTATGGATGTAGCATCAAATGAAGCAAGAATTAATGACTAAAAATGTGATAATAACTACAACTTGAAGTTTAAATAATGGCAAACCAAAATAAGTTGCTGGTAGCCTTGAACTGCAAACAAAATTAACCAAAATTCAAATACGGCAAATTTCATCTTTAAGAAAAGAAACTGGGATGGCTGTGAAAGTCTACCTGAAGTGGGTTTTTGATGCTGCACCCCTTGGACAAGGGGCTGCTTCAGTCTAATTCTCTTTAAATTAAGACAGAGCAAGCCTTAGAGACAGTTGGAAGCCCCCTTTTCCATGAATGCTGCATCCCTGGCTTTTTAGGTATCATTGGATTATGGTAAGGGCATTGGGGCATGCATTGAACTCTGGTGGATGTCTTTCTGCTTGACTGGACTTCTCCATGTGCAATTTATAAACAGCACCAAGGAAGAAAATCATACTTCAATAATATTTGTGCTGTCCACTGTTTGTAGTTGCTTTTTATTGCAATTAAATGTTATTGCCTGCAAATGTGGCTCTTTACAATCTGTTCTCAGGGAAACAATGAAAAGAGAGATAATTTCTTCTGATGTCGCTCATTTTGAATCACTTTCTGTTACCCATACAAGTAATCTAATGTTTGTGTTTTGTGACTTGGCTCTGATATATGTATCTCTGGTTTTCTCAGTTGACAAAGAGTATTTCTCAACCTTTAAGGTAAAGTCAGAACTCTTCCATATTTTCATCCTGTAACCTTTCCCTTACAAACTTCCTTCAAAGGGATGCATCTCTGGATTGGAATTGAAATAAGTAATATGCTTACAGGGTTAAGAATAGAGATGGTACTTCAAAATCTAAACGTCCTAGTTAAGATTGAATTTGAACTGCTCATATGATGAACAGGATGACAGAAGAGTAAACTCATATGTTTTATACCTTGAAAAATTGATACAACATAAAATGCTTACTGCATTTTGCACAGACTATTGCTTCAAATCCGTTTCCTGCAGTTTTACGTATCTATTTATTAACTACAAAGTTTCGTGCTCAGGTGGCATCTTTTATGAGTTTTACACAGCCTTTGCAGGATCTTACCATGATGAAGAGTCTCCGATATCCCAGCATTGGTCGTTCACACTGGAACGACCAGAACTCCAAACCTCCGTTTCAGTCCACCATTTTATATGCAAACTGGCATTGTGGTATGTAAAGAGGCGGGACACTGCATCGACATCAAGCATGACGCATAACATACGTGGGACGTGCAGCACCACTGCACTCACCGCCCCCCCCTCCCCCAGCCTTTGCCATTCCAGCCCTAATGAGAGATATTAATCTAGTGCACGTTGTTGGTTCTGACCCTCACTTGTCTGATATCTCAATTAGATGCCCGTTAAACTATTAACCATTTATAACATTCCCCCTGGCCGGCTGATGAGCGGAGACATTCGAGACAAAGTCGCAGCAAATGAGACGCATAGAGATGACCCTTGCCATTTTCTAATATTTCCCAATTTCAAAATGTCATCTTCACAGAAATGTAAGCCACAACATTCTGAATGACTATCTTAATATTCCAATAAACCAAACTCCGTATTTGCAGCTGTAAGTAGCTTTAATTTCTCTTGAATTTTCTTTTCAATGCATTTCCACTTTGTTGTCTCTGTGTTACTTGGGAGGCTTCTTAAATAACTTAGAGATGCAAGATTCAAATGACAGAAGCGATTTTACATACTGATGTCTTCCACCATCTCAGGAAACTGTTCACACACTCACACATTTACGTACGCTCCACAGGGGTGCACTACAGTTACTACAGTGAAAAGGGTGCATTCTTACACGGTTACAAAATAGTTCACATTATTCTGACTATATAACACACTTGCCAATCCACATATATTAACCCTACACAAGATGCAATTAAACACACCGACATAAGGGTTAACCTACGGGAGGTATTGAAAGAGGCAGGAGGGTGTTGACGCCAATTCATTAGCCCATTTGGTCCTGGAATGCCTGCAGTGGACTTTACTCAGGAAAATGACAAGTGGTCTAGGAGAAATAATGTCAGGGCTGGAATGGCACTCCCATTCTGAATCCAAGCTTTTTACATAGCATGCGTTCCGGGAAAATGGAAATAATTTCCAAGAAAAGAGCAGCTGTTTAAAAAACAAAATTGTTTTCTCTGCTGGTGCCTGTATGCCTTTTCTTTCTCTCCTTTGCTTGGCAAGCTGAGAGCATCAAAGGAACAAAAGTAGGATATATTGGTCAAGAACATCTGACCTGCTGAAATAACTGCTGGCTCTTTCTTACATTAAAGTCTCTAGAATCACACCAACTGTAAAATCCACTGCAGCTGAGCATATGTGAGATACAGAAGGTGTTGGGTTATATTTCTGCAATGAGCTACAGCCAGTAAAGAGAAGGGGAGCTCAAGCAGAACGGCCATTGTGAAGCGGTACGTGTGAACTGAGGATCATCTGGAAGGCTGAGCAAGTCATAGGTAAGACTTTTTTGCAGGTGGCTAAACCCAGAAAGGAAAACATATGTTCTTGCAGTGTGGCATTTAAATAGCAGGGACCTAATAGAGTGAAGTGCCTCTGGCAGGACCACTTGCCAGGGGGAGACTGGGAGGCCTTTAGACCGCAAGGCTGGGAGGACTGCCTTCCAAACCATAGCATTCTCTCTCTCTACTTGCCTGTTACCCTGGGGTTTTGATTAGTAGTCCTGCTCGTGGCAATGTCCCTGGCCAACAGGATCTGGCGCAGCTCATCACTCATGAAGGAAGGCCCCCCCGTCACTGTGGATATGACTGAGGAAGCCAAACAGAGTGAAGAGGCTGTGCAGGTCCTCGATGACTGCTCATGTCCGAGCAGGGGATGGCAAATGGAAAATGAGTATTTATCTTTTCTTTCTTTCTTTGGCTTGGCTTCGCGGACAAAGATGTATGGAGGGGTAATGTCCACGTCAGCTGCAGGCTCGTTTGTGGCTGACAAGTCCGATGCGGGACAGGCAGACACGGTTGCAGCAGTTGCAAGGGAAAATTGGAGGGTTGGGGTTGGGTGTTGGGTTTTTCCTCCTTTGTCTTTTGACAATGAGGTGGGCTCTGCGGTCTTCTTCAAAGGAGGTTGCTGCCCGCCGAACTGTGAGGCGCCAAGATGCACGGTTGGAGGCGAGATCAGCCCACTGGCAGTGGTCAATGTGGCAGGCACCAAGAGCTTTCTTTAGACAGTCCTTGTACCTCTTCTTTGGTGCACCTCTGTCTCGGTGGCCAGTGGAGAGCTCGCCATATAACACGATCTTGTTGTCAGTGGAAGGCAGGGGCCCTTTAAAATCAACACTGAGTCGCTCAAAGGGGCGGGTGGCTATAATTCATTGTTAGCAGTTCTTTGTCATGGACCTGATCTCGTCAATGGAGAATGGCAAGTTGCATGCTTTAACAAAATGAAAAAAACCTGGTAACTCCGGGATCATTGTGGTTGTTTTGCAGCTGGTTGATCTGTGCGCTGGCACAGGTCCTGCGAGACAGGGCATCTGGTGGCTCATTGTTTCCCTGGCCGGTACAAAATATCGTAATTGTGGGTGGACATTTCAATCCTCCACCCCAGTATATTGTCATTTTTGATTTTTTTCCCCGCTGCTGATTGTTAAATATGAATGCAATTGTGTATTGATCAGTCAGCAGGGTGAATCTCCTACTGGCCAGGTACTGGACCCATTGCTGCACTGCCTTGAAAATGGCTTTGGTCTCTTTCTTTCTCAATGGAGGAGTGTCGAATCTCAGGGCCCTGCAGGGTACATGAAAAAAATGCGACTAGCCTGCCTCCCTGGTTAAGGGTGGCTGCCAGGGCGAAGTTTGACACATTACTTTCCACCTGAAATGGGATGGATTTGTTCACAGCAAGCATTGTGGACTTGGTAATATCTGCCTTGATGTGATTGAAGGCTGCAAGAGCCTCCACCATCAGGGGGAAGGATGTGGATTTGATGAAGGAGTCCGCATAATTGGGGACACATTGGGCAAAATAAGAAAATAACCCAAGGCACCTCTTTGGGGCTTTGAGGCTGTGTGGAAGGGGAAGCTCCAGGAATGCTCGCATGTGTTCAGGGTCTGGGCTAATGACTCCATTCTCCACAACACAGCCAAGGATGGGAAGGCAGGTTGTGCGAAACACACACTTGGGCTTATTAAGGAGCTTGGCTGTTTCAAGAAATTTTTGGAGATTGCTGTGGTCGCAGATGGTGACATTGTTGAGGTATGGGAAAGTGGCTCGCAACTCGTACTGATCCACCATGTGGTCCATCTCCTGCTGGAAGACCAAGATACCACTTGTGACACCAAAGGGGACCCGCAGGGTGTGTTAGAGGTGGTAGTAATATTCTGGCAGTCCTCTGGGCTGATAGGGAGCTGATGGTATGCCGACTTCAGGTCAATAGTCAAAAAGACCCGATACTGGGAGGGGGTATGCATCCAATTGTATGTATTTGTTCATGATCTGACTGTTGTTGATGACCATTCTATTCTTTTCCCCATTCCATTCTACCACTACCTATGCTCTCCAAGAGCTGGTGCTGGTGTCAATAATCCTCTCCTTGAGTAAGCGCTGTACCTTTGACTAGATCAAGGTCCTGTCCCCAGCACTGTACCGTGGGTTTACAGTCAGGAATGAGGTTGGCAAATAACAATGGAGAGAGGGGGTGATTTTAAATGTGAAGAGCTGCAAGTCGTGCATGGTGAGCGGTCGGGTTGCCGGTTCGAAAAATGCTGATTACATACAGTAAGGGGTGGATGGGGTCCATCAAACTCCATTATCTCGCTTTTAAGGTGACACTGAAAATCCAGTCCCAACAGCACAGCAGCGCAGAGCTGCAACATTACCATCAGTCTAAAGTCTTTATATTCAGTACCCTGCACCATTGGAGTTACTATGCAGAAGCCCCAGATGTCCACTGTGTGCGACTTGGATGCCAAGGAGACTTTCTGGTTCACCAGCAATACTGTAAGGGAAAGATGCTGTACTGTGTTGGGTGCATGAAGCTCTCTGCGCTCCAGCTATCGAGTAAGCAACTTGTCACGTGGCCATTTACCTGAATATCCATCAACAACCTGGTGAGTTGATGTGGGCTGTCCTGGTTGAGTGCCGAGAGTAGATATAGGACCACTAGAAAATGAAGCTGGACATATAATAATGGGAGACAAGGAGATGGCAGAGGAACTAAATGAATATTTTTCATCAGTCCTCATGAAGAAGACATTAGCAGTGGGCCAAATGTCGAAGGATATCAGGCAAGGGAAGTGAATGCAGTTACTATTTCAAGGGAAAGCTAAGAAAGATAAATTTCCTGTACCAAATGGATTGCACCTTTATGTTCTGAAAGAAGTAGCTGTAGAGATGTGAAGGCATTAGCAATGATCTTTCAGGTATCAATAGATTCTGGCATGGTCCCAGTAGACTGGAAAATTGTAAATTGAAGAAGAGAAGGAGGGAGCAGAAAGAAAATGATAGAGCAGTTAGCCTGACGTCAGTGGTTAGGAAGATGTTGGAGTTGATTGTCAAGGATGAGGCTAAGGGAGTACTTGGAGGCATATGACAAGATAGGCCAAAGCCAGGATGGTTTCCTTCAGGGAAAATCTTTCTTGACAAGCCTATTGGAATTATTTGTAGAAATGACAAGCAGGGAAGATAAAAGAGAACAGTGGATGTTGTGTATTTGGATTTTCAGAAGGGATTTGACAAGGTGCAACACTTGAGGCTACTTAACAAGGTAAGAGTCCATGGTATAACAGGAGACATACTAGTGTGGGTGGAACATTGGCTGAATGGCAGGAAGCAGAGAGTTCGCATGCAGGGATCATATTCTGGTTGGCTGCCAGTTGCTAGTGGAGTTCCACAGAGGACGGAATTGGGGCTGCTTCTTTTAATGGACATCATTAATTTATATTATGGAATTAATGGTTTTGCAGTCAAATTTGCATATGATATGAAGGTAGGTAGAGGAGCAGGTAGTGTTGATGAAACAGGGAGGCTGCAGAAGGACAGGAAGATTAGGAGAATGGGCAGGGATGTGGCAAATGAATTACAATGTCAGAACTTGGACGGTCATGCACTTTGGTAGAAGAAATAAACAAGCAGATTGTTTTCTAAATGGGGAAAAATTTGAAAATTCCTAGAGTCCTTGTGCAGGATACCCTGAAGGTAAACTTGCAGGTTGAGTCAGTGATGAAGAAGGGAAAATGCAATTCTGGCATTCATTTCAAGAGGAATAGAATATAAGAGCAAGGATGTAATGTTGAGGATTTATAAGGTGCTGGTGAGACCTCACTTGGAGTATTGTTAGCAATTTTGGGGTCCTATGTAAGAAAAGATGTGCCAGCATTAGAGAGGGTTCAGAGGAGGTTCCAGGACAATTCTGGGAATGAAAGGATAATCATATGAGGAACGTTTGATGGCTCTTGATATGTACTTGCTGGAATTTAGGAGAATGAAGGGGGATCTCATTCTCCTAAATTCCAAATTAGTATGGAGGTGCCAAAGGCTACAGAGGGTTGTAAATACCCAATGCCACCATGGGCATTAGTCTTCACTCCATTAAGAAAATCTTTAAAAGGTAGTCTCAAGAAGACAGCCTTTATCATCAAGAACCTGAAGACTCACACCCAACATTACAAAAACAGCCTGAATGGATGATGAATCTATAGACGTGACCTCACTTGTTCCTCTGTTTTCACATTATTTATTTTTTAAATCTCGTATTTATGGAATTGTAATGTATAGCAATTTTTCACCTGTAATGCATAATACTGCTGCCACAAAACAACAAATTTCATGACACATGTTCCTGACAATAATCCTGATTCTGGAACATTGAATATTGAAAAGCATGGACAAAGTAGATGTAGAAAGGTTGTTACTTGTTTCCCATGGTGGGAGGGTTTAGAACAAGAGGCCACAACCTCAGTATCGAAGAGCGTCCACTTAGAACAGATGCAGAGGAATTTCTTTACAGCCAAAGTCTGGTGAATCTGAGGAATTGATTGCCAAAGGTGGTTGAGAAGATCAAGTTGTTGAGTGCATTTAAGGCAAAGATTGATAGGTTCTTGATTAGCCAGGGCATCGAAGGTTATGGTGGGGGGGGCGGGGGGGGGGTGGAGCTGGGCAGTGGGGCTCTGGGAAAATGGATTCATGACTGAATGTTGGGGCAGATGATAGGTTGAATGGGTGCATAGGATTAAATCACTCTCCATTCAGTGGTCCTCGGAGCACACCTTCTCAGGAATGACCATTGTTGGCCAGTCCCAAGAAAATATGGTCTTTGCACTGTGGTATTATTATCTAAGTGAATTTCTTAACTTTATTCTTCCAGACACTGTCCCCTTACAGTTCAAAATTATCCCAATTTTGGCAATACCCCAGTGACTGTGTCCTAGATCCCTGATTCCTCAATAGCCTCCTCTTGAAACTGCTGGTCTCCATCAACCTCATTATTCCTTTTAAATGGCAGGTTCCCCATTCCATTTCTATGTCCTTCTGTTGTCATTGAAAATGCAAATCCCAATTAATCCCCTCACTTTACCCCCTTTAAACCACTGGGCACTTAAATTGGGAACATGTGTTCTCAGGGAAAAGTTTGGAAGAAATGGGACAAATGTTCAGGGGAAATTTGTGTGAAGTTTTTCATAGGTATGTTTCAATGAGACAGGGAAATTATGGTAGGGTACAGGAACCATGGTGTGCAAAAGCTGTAAAAAAATCAAATCTGGTCAAGAAGAAAAGAAAAGCTTACAAAAGGTTGAGAGAGCTAGGTAATGTTAGAGATCGAGAAAATTATAAGACTAACAGGAAGGAGATTAGGAGAGCCGGTAGAGGCCATGAGAAGGCCTTGACGGGGAGGATTAAGGAAAACCCCAAGGCATTCTACAAGAAGATAAGAGGTGAAAGAAAAGGACCTATCAAGTGTGACAGTGAGAAAGTGTATATGGAACCGGAGGAAATCTCAGAGGTACTTAATTAATACTTTAATTCAATATTCACTATGTAAAAGGATCTTTTAATGATTGTAATGATGACCTGCAGCAGACTGAAAAGCTTGAGCATGTAGATATTAAGAGAGAGGATGTGCTGGAGCTTTTGGAAAGCATCAAGTTGGATAAGTCGCTGGGAATGGATGAGATGCACCCCAGGTTATTTTGGGAGGTGAGGAAGGAGATTGACAGATGACCTGATAGAGGTGTTTAAAACGATGAGAAGCATTGATCGTATAGATAGTCAGAGGCTTTTTCCCAGGCCTGAAATGGTTGCCACAGGAGGACACGGGTTTAAGGTGCTGGGGAATAGGTACACAGGAGATGTCAGGGGTAAACCTTTTACGCACAGAGTAGTTGGTGCGCAGAATGGGCTGCCAACAACAGTGGTGGAGGTGGATACGTTAGGGCCCCTTCGACTTTTGGATAGGTACTTGGAGGTTAGAAAAATAGGTGGCTATGGGGAAAGCCTAGAAATTTCTTAGATAGGGACATGTCTCTGCATGACTTTGTGAGATGAAAGACCTGTATTGTGCTGCAAGTTTTTTTATGTTTCTAATGCAAGTATGACTGAAGTAAACTTGTAAAACCCAGTTCAATCAAATTAAACTGATGCAATTTTTTTTACTTAATGATGTGTGAATCTTTGCTGGAATTAGGGCAGCACTGTTACTATAGACAGAGCTGTCTTCCAGCTCAGTTTTCTGAGGTTCATCAGATGTCTGAATTGGCTGTGTTGCCTGTATATACACTGTAGATTCTGTGATATTTATAACTCCTGTCTACAGCAGTGATCCAGTGTCTAGTGAATTTGCACGTATTGTTACATGCTCAAGATTGGAGAGTCATGGATTAAATCAGAGTGACTTGCCAAGTGAAATTAAATGTTGCAACTGGAGAGAGTTTGCAATGATGTCAAGAGGATGGGTTGTCTGCCTTTTTAAATTAACTTATTAAAGTAGTTGATCATTCATCTATTTATACAGAATTGTCCAATTCTGTCTGTAATTGAAATGATTTGTTCTTCAATTGTCTTCAAAAAATGGAATTAGTTGGACGTTGTTGCTTATTGCCAGTTTATTTTGACTGTATCCCAATGATCGGATTATGATTTATTTTTCTGTCACCAGAGTTATTCCTTCAAATTTAGTCTTGCTTTTTGTAAAAATTAAGTATGTTAAAAAAATGTTTTAGGTTGCAGAAAATGCATCTCGATGGCAAAAGATACAGGTGACTCAATTGGTTAGCATTAGGCACGATCATGGTGTGTAATTAAACTGCTCTTCCTTGATCAAATTTATTCTATAGACTGGTTATCATGCTTTAATTGTTCAATCAGCATTTGCTGTATAGTTAATTACCTTCCATCAGGGAATCCATTTTTGTGAATGACCACCACCAGTCAAGCTGAGATGGTGCTGTTTAAAGCCAGCTTGCACATAAAGGACAGGTACATCATGTTGCAGCAGTTTAGCAGTTTTTGGAGAATTTAAAAAAATTATAGAAGACACGGCATTGCGCAGGATTGAGCTTTTCAATGGGTTTCTAAGGCTGTTCTGAGGAGTGCATAGGTTGGAGAGAAGAAGGGCAAAGGTGAAGCCCTCTGACATTTGATCTGGCAAGATTGCCTTCGGCTTTGTACAGTTTGTCTATGGGAAGTACATTTGGTGATTCACTGTCAGTGCATTGGAACTTGGTCAGAGAATAATTCCTGGTGCCAGATCCATTGTGGATGAGGTCACACATAACTCACTAGAAGAAGAGGACTTTGATGTTCCAGCCTACAGAAGAAAAATGACAATGCAGAGTGTAATACTTAATGCTTTGCCAGACCTATTGGAAGCCCCACATGTAAGCCCTTTTAATAGGGCTTTGCACACAGGTTGGAGCCCATCTTTTCTTGCCCTGAAGTGGCAAACAAGAATTCAAGGATTCCTTTCATTGTCACATAATAATAATACATCAAAAATGTAATATATATGATAAACCAACTTTAGTTTGCTGCAAGGCAAATGGTTGCCATGAGCATTGCCCGGTGCCCCTAAAAATGGGAGAGAGAGAGTGTCATTCATGTCACAGAGTGTCTGTAGATTTGCCTCCAGTCCTTCTGCAGTCGCTGCAGTTAGTGTTAGGTGTTCAATCCATCAGCCTCTAAAACTGATTCTGCCCAACATCTAATTATGTAAAAAAGTAGCTTCTTCATCTGTTTTCTAAAGTTAGTGTGCTGCTGCCATGCTCAACCGAATGTTTTGCAAACTCCGGCCATAGAAAGTTCAAGAACACAGTTGGTAAGTTCCTTCATGTGACACCGTCCTTGATTCTTACATTGTAACTTTGCCAGTACCTTTCATTTGTTGCCTATGAGCCAACCAGCTCAGATTTGCAGCAGGTCATGCTGGTACATGGGTCTGAACATGAACCACTTTATGATTGTCCTACAAGAACATCAGCAGTTTCATCCACTAAAAATTGGTGGCATGACATTAGTCATGAAGCAGCCAATGGGTTAGCACTTAGATATATAGCAACATGTGCCAAACAAACACTTAACATGTGAATAACTTGATGTTTGATTTGGAATATTGAATTTGAGTTATTTTAATTTTGTATTATGGCAGAATGAATGCTAGAATAGTCAGCAGAAAAGTGACTAGGTGGTTAAATGTATCCTGGACCCAAGAATCTCCTAAAAAAAAATCAAGGGTGGAATTAGCAGCTTACCCATGATTTTCTAATTCCTTTCAGCAACTGATTTGGAGTGTGGAAGACTAGAAGACTGGTAATGTGATACCTACCCCTTTCTCCCTTTATGTGTAACTACAGACCAAACAACCCTAATGCAGTAATCCAGCATCTATGGTGATTGGTAGATGCTGGATTATTGAATTTTCTGGTTGTCTGAGTTTGAGTTTTGCGTGATTGGCAAACTAACTGCTAGGGAGCGGCAAATTTTAAACTTTTGTACTTTTTACCTATATATTTTCCACAATTTTTTTTGCTGGTTGCTTAAGAGTGCCAGTTGCTTGAATTCTGGATAATGGGCATTTTTCTGTATTATGAAGGGCAAATTAATTGAAAAACATCTGAGTGACATAAATCAGAATTTAGTAAATCACAGACAATCAAGGACTGCTGCCAAGGTTTTTCTGTGCAAAAATGGTCTCTGAGTTAACTGATCAAATTTTTTGAAGATAGGTTGACATCAGTTTACCAAATCCAACATGGCATTGTGGTGAACCACTGTTATGCTATGACTGGACTGCTGGCTGTGATATAGACAAGTGATTTGAATTTGTTTATTATTAGAGTTCTGAGGCTTCAGGGGGTCACAACAGATGAAAAATAAACCCCTCCATCCCAGAATTCCTTTCCCAAAATACGTCTGTGAATTAGAAACAGGTGTCTTTAGGTCCCTTGGGGCCTGTGAAGTCTTTACAATGGGCATACAAATCAGCAGATTCAGGGGAATATCTAATTTGAGATAAGTGAGCCCCTTCCAGTATACATTCTTTGGTCCTAAATTTGGATGGCACAGGCAGGTGCTTAAACTCAAATGAAGGTGAACTCAAAATGGCAGGCCTGATCACAGCCACATTTCTGATGGAGAAACAGCTCAAGTAGTGATTACTGCATCATGGCAAATCTTTTGAAATACCAAGATATTGCATGTTCTTTTTCTGATGAGAGGTCATGAACCTTAAATATTAACTCTATTTCTCTACTACTGCTGCCTTTTAACCACTTACCTTTCAGTTATTTCCTATTTTATTTCAGGCTTAACTTTTTTTATTGCACATTATTCTGATCTAGTGTTTCATTGACTAATATAAGACATTTTAATTCCATTGAGTGTTTTCAATATTTTTGAATGGAAGTTAACAGCAGCAATTTTTTTGTGTGAAAGGTGGAGAAGGAGTTACAAAGATTTTTAATCCTGATTGTAGCTTGTTAAGGTTAAAATGTAATTTGGGTTTGGTTAGAGGGCATCTACATTTGACAGATAAATAAAAAGGTGGTATTAAAACTTGTCTCATTCTCTTTATATGGAATTATGTACATTGGAAAAGAGATTCCCAACCAAAGCATGTTGAGACCTAATTACTCTTAATTTTCTATCCTAACATAAGGGATTGAGTCCCAAAGCAAATAATATTTTTGGAAGGGAATTTGACTCAAGAAATTCAAGTGGACAGGTCTCCTAGAGAGCCACTAATGACAAGGCTGAATGTTTTCATTTCTCAAAAGTATGTATTTCTTCTGATGTACACATATATGATACTTCTGACCATAGCTCTGCCCTGTAAAGCACCAGTTATTTAAATCTGATGTGAAAGGATTCCTTAAATGCAAAATTTCATGTCATTAGAGCAGTTTTGAAGGACATTCTGTACATAACTGAAACTACTTTGTAAAACATCAAATGATCTGGAGATTTTACTTTTTAACCAGCCTTCCTAGTAAAAAAACATAGAAGATACGAGCAGGAGTAGGTCATTCGACCCTTCGAGCATGGGAAGAGAATTAAAAAAAGTGTTACTTTACCTCTGCCGCTGTCATAGTGTCTTACTTTGAGAAAGCTTTCACCATTCTTCCAACACAAAGTTTTCCTTTTTTAAAAAAAAATCATATTTCTCAGAACCCCGAGTCATTCTATAATGTATAATGACCATCTGTCATTCAAAATTCCTACAACTTGGATCACATTGGCTAAGAATGCTTTTCTATTCTGTTGCTAAGTGGAGATTGTGTGTTTTGTGGTTTATTTTTCTTTAGCCCTTGCCTAGTTTTGTACAATAAAAGCTACAATGGACTAGTGTGTTGTGTATCCCATAACACTTATCAGTTATTCACACACAAACAGACACAATTATTAAAGTGAAACAAACGAATGTTTGGTTGAGCTATGCGGGAACCATTTAAAAGGGAACTATATGCAGTATTATTCAGGAAGGCCAAGGTGCAGGGTGCAGACAGGAAGGACTTGCAGCTGTTTTACCACTGCTTCTATTATCACATCCAGGAACCAGTCTGGGGAGGAGCACCGTGATGAACTGCCAAAGTAAACCACCCAATTGCTCCAAGATGTGGAGATACTGCAGTCAATAGTTGGCAAAAGAACATGTTTGTGCAAGTACTGTTTTTCTATGTGGCATAATTAAATCACAAAATCTGCACCTTGTAGTGTCAGTTATTCCAGGAGTGCATAGTAGAAAGAGATTTTGTTTGAAATAACTGCATAATCCCGGTTTTGAATGAAAAGAAAAGTTGAAGTCAAAGCAGTTCAAAGTTTGGAGTAGTCTTTGAATTCTCATTTGGTATTTCCAATAAAAAATGTTTTAAGTATACAAAATTTAGAAGGAATGCAAAGGCAGTTCATTTTTTGCAGCAAACGTTAATGAATTAGACGTGGGATTGCCAAAAGTAAAATAGTGCACTTGTTCAGTCTAAGTTTACTGGAAAAATTAATAAATAATTTCCACATGCTAATGTCATTATTGGACTAGGTTTTCTCTGATCAAAAATACCTGAGTGTAGAGAAGGTTATTGCATAAACACATCGTTAAGTTCAATCCAAAGTAAGGTTATTTTAATTATTGATTTTGTGAAATGCAGTGGATAAAGGGGATAAGCATGTTAATTTGAAAGAAACTGATCATTCTCATCTTGTTTTAATGTTTTAGTGAGAAGTTGCTATTCTCACGCCATATCGTGACATTTTTCTCCTCTCCTCTGCAGTGCGACTCATCGTCGTTGCTGATGAGGCCGACAACTGTCGTGCCATCTGGAAACGTGATGACTCTGTTGGAGCTGGATCTGGCGATGCAGTCGTGGGTCAGCATGAACAGGAGAGGGCTGAGCACCCTGCCCTGAGGTGCGCCGGAGATGGTGCTCGATGTTCTACTACTGACCCAGACAAACTGTGGTCCCTCCCTCAGGAAGTCAAGAATCTAGTTACAGAAAGGAGTGTTAACTCCCAGCTAGGACAGCTACTCACCCGCCTCTGGAGAATGATTGAATTAAATGTTGAGCTGAAGCCAATGAACAGCAGCTTGGCAAATGAGGCATCATTCTCCAGGTGGGTTAGGACAAAGTGGAAGGACATCATTTGTGGAATGGTTTCTTCTGTTGGTGAATTGTAACGGGTCCAGGGTCTGTGGGAGGTGGGCTTTGATGTGATCCATCACCGGACACTCGAAGCATTTCATAATGGTGGAGGTCAGGGCCACTGGGCGGTAGTCATTGAGGCCTCTCTTTGGAAATGGGATGATAGTAGCTGCCTTGGAACCCATGGGGGCTGCAGTGAGTTGTTGAAGATGACCTCCATCAGTTGGTTTGTACAGTCCTTCAGTACCCGACCAAGTACATTGTCTACCTTGTGTGGGTTGACCTTGGATGGGGTTCTCCTCATCTCAGTCTCGGCTCATCAGGGAAACACAGAGTTTTCTTTGGTGACAGCCTGTTCTGCCCATTGAACTATGGATAGAAGAAGTTCAGTTCTCCAGTTTCCTGCCTTATGTACGCCATGCATCTGAGGGCTTTATTAATGCCTTTGTTAGCCTATGTTACCACTTTTAAAGATTTGTACATCAGCACCCTTTTACCTCTTTGTTCTTACACCCAACTTAAAATGTCGCCACTAATATTTCATTCTTGCTGTCAAAATAGATCACTTCAATAAATTACATTTGCCATGCATCTCCCATTCCACCAGTGTTAAATGTCACTTTGAAGTCTAGGGTTGTGGCCCAGCTCGTGGATATGCTGCCTCTCCTTATATGCTGCCTAGGTGGAGTTCACATTTTGTCCCTAACACTGTGTGGATTTCGTCTGAATGCTTTGGATTCCTCCAATGTCCCAAAGGAGCATTTGTTGATCGGTTAACTGATCTCTGTAAATTGCCCCTAGTGTGAAAGTGATTGATGAAATTTATGGGGGTTAAGGATATATGAAGAATATAATAAGATTAGTGCCTATAGTCAGCTAGACTTGAATGGCTGAATGGACTGTTTCTGTGCTGTTTAACAATTATAATAATTTTCCTTTGTTTAGAATAATTGTAAGTTTTTTGCTTTCAGCAAACTTCAAGATGGTGTTCCGTTTCCCCTCATTTAAATCATAACAGAAATAGAAGTCGTCCAAGTACTGAAACCTGGTGCACTATTGCACGTCTTCCTCAAATCAGAAAAAAGAGCCAAGCACTCAATTCTATCACCTGTTCCTAAGGTAATATTGCCTAGAAAAATCAGAATATGGTTGCAATCGTTTCAATGTTTCGTCCAGTGCTCAAGGAAATTAAAACACAAAAGTCTGTAGATGCTGGAACTGAGAGCAAAAATCAACCTGGTAGAAGAACTCAGCGAATCAGGAAGCTTCAATGGAGAAAAATAGATGGTCATTGTTTCGGGCTGAAATTCTGCTTCAGGACTGATAAAGGAGAGGGAAGATAGGCAGCATTAAAGAGGGGAAGGTTAGTACAGATGAAGGGTGGCATGCTTAGCAAGGGCGGCAGAATTAGCGTAGCCGTTAGTGCAATACCGTTACAGCGCCAGCGATCAGGGTTCGAATCCTGAGCTGTCTGTAAGGAATTTGTATGTTCTCCCCTTGACTGCGTGGGTTTTCCCCAGGGACTCCTGTTTCCTCCCGCCATTCAAAGCATACGGATTGTAGGTTAATGGGGTGTAATTGGGCGGCATAGATTCATGGGCCGGAAGGGCCTGTTATTGTGCTACATCTAATTTAAAATTAATGAACTGAAGAGAAGTAAAAGATTATGGACAGATAGAGTCAGGTGTGGACCAGCAGAGGTGGAGTTGAGAGACAGGGGCAAAAGAATGTTAGATGGAAACTTACAAAGGGGGAAAATGAGAAAAAAAGGCAGATGGAATGGAGAGAGATGGATGAAGATGGGGACAGGAGCTGAAGAGTGGGGAGAGGGGAATGGGATGGGATCATGTGGCAGCTGGAGGAAATGTTAAAGAAAAACATTCACATGTGAACCTCTTCCCTCACCATTATTCATGGCCCCAAACAGTCCTTCCAAGAGAAGCAAAACTTCACTTGTAAATCTGAAGTTGTTCTCCATCCAGATGCGGCCTCCTCTACATCAGGGAGGCTGGACACAGACTGGGAGATCATTTCATTCAGCACAGCAAGAGAGAAAGAGAAGCAAAGGAGAGTCTCTTTAGAGTTACTGAGTGTCCGTGGATTTGCCTCCAGCACCCCTATAGAATCTGTTGCCTCACAGTCTCCTATTCAATCCATCGACAACGTGAGCACCAGTCCCAAAGTGTCCTATTCAATCCATCAGCAACACGAGCACCAGATCCAAACCTTCAACATAATCAGGGAGCCTTCAGCGCTCAAGTGCTTTGGGAACCATTTTAGCCCTCAGCATTCTCTCGAATCCCTGATGCATGGCTTCCACAAGCCAGTCTCCAGCAGCCCACAGCTCATGGGGGTCCCCTGACTATGTTGCCCACAGCCTGTGTGGGCCTTTCCAGCACTGAGCCTCATGCTGATTGCTGCCTTGGTCATCTTCCCTGTAGGGTTGTCTCCTCTGCTTCTCCTTTTCATTGGTGGGGGGGTGGGGGTGGGTGTTCCTGTTTCTGGTACCCTGTGCAGGTCCGCTGCTCCCCGATGTCTGCAACCCCTCAGGTCGCTGCTGAGTAGGGGCACCACCATCTTGGGTGTAGACCCCGCGGTTGCAGGAGAATATCCTCTGCATCCTCTCTAGTGCCATCACATCCTTTCTGTGGCATGGTGGCCATTCCAGGAGTAGCCTGACCAATGTTTTTTGAAGTTGTACTATTCTAGGCCATGGCTATTGACAACAAGAGTCCATATATATTTCCTTCACTACCCTATCTACTTCTGCAGTTACCTTAAATGATCCATGGATTTGTACCCCAAGGCCTGTTTGTTTACCAGCACACCTTGGGGTCCACCACTTATCCCAACCATAGCCTAATTCTTATTTGACCTGTTAAAGTGTATTACTTTGCACTTTCCAGGATTAAATTCCACCTGCCCTTGCTCTGCTCAATCTTCCAGCAGTAGTATGTTATTAATCAACTTTCCAGCTGGTCATTATCATTTCCTTTGCTGTTTACACTTCAAATTTTAGATCATCTGCAGACTCATCACTGGTTATTGACTTCCTACGAGAAAAGCACTGCACAGCATTACTCTCTGCCTCCTATTACCAAGCCAATTCTGGAACCCATTTGTCACCTACCATTTGGAATCTTGCCGAATGCTTTACTGATTTCATGTAGACAACATTAACACACTCCCCTCATCAATGATCTCCAAAAAAATTCAGTCCAATTGAAGATACAAGATTTTCCACAGACAAAGTCGTGCTGAATATCCCTAATCAATTCCTACCTTACCAAGTGGAAATGCATCCTGTCCTTTGGATTTTCTTTCCAATAACTTCTCTGCCACTGACATAAGAACCGTTTGTTTTAATTACCTGCTGCCCTTAAATAAAGAGCATCATACATCCGGTATTTTCCCTGTTGTGAGTGAAGATACAAAATGTTTTCTTCCAGCCCCAGCAATATGTTCTCTAACCACCCAAGGATGCCTGAAACACTAGGGATTTATCCACCTTTATCATGGAGCCTTCAGCGCTCAAGTGCTTTGGGAACCATTTTAGCCCTCCGCATTCTCTCGAATCCCTGATGCATGGCTTCCAATAGAAATCTCCCTCTTGCTCTTAAACCTTTTGGTGATTTATCTATATATCTGCCTATCTTTCTCCAGCTAACCGTTGGGGGTGGGAGGGAGCTGTATTACAACCTCAACAGAATGAATGCCCTTGTGATGCACGGCTGCACCAGGAAGCAGACACAAAACTCAAGAAAGACTGTACAACAGGCTTAATTCAGTTAAAAGTCTCTGCTACAGTGGTAGCTGTACTGGTGACTAGCTCAGGATTATATCCCTGGTGGTTGATTGGCCAACAGCTGGGTGGAGTTAGGTCAATTCAGGTTGGCTGATTGACAGCCAGTCAGGTGTGGTCTGTCCTCTGGTGATCTTCCTGCAGTCGGCTAATGATATATCACACATCCCTGTAGCAAAGTATTCTACACTGAGCTACTATAGATGTTGGTGTACACGTTGTGGAATCGCTGCATATGTACATGCTGTGGAGTCTAGTGCAAGACTGACACCTCTCAGCCTTGCATGCTGGGCTTATATACATCACTGCTTCTATCACATGGACAGGAAGTGACATCATCAATTTCCAACATTTTCCACAGCACGTCCGCCATTTTGGGTGTCAGTTCGCTTGGTGTTAAGTGGGTCACTACAGCCCTTTCTTACAAATTTGTCCTCATTTGAAGAGTTATTTAGGACACTGTACGAATGTTGGTTAAAATACTGCATGCATTTCTGGTCACCACATTATGGGAAGAATGTGGTTACTCCAGAAAGGATGCAAAAGAGGTTCACAAAGAAGTTGCCTGGATTGGAGGGTTTGAGCTATAAGGAATTATCAGATAGAATGCAAATGTTTTCTCTGGAACAAAAGATTATAAAATTATGAGGGGGATTCACAGGGTAGATAGTCATAGTCTTTTTCTCAGGGCAGGGAAGTTCAAAATTGGAGGGCCTGGGTTGAAAGTGAGAGAAAGGTTTTAAATGGAATCTGAGGGACAAGATTTTCAGAGCATGGTGAATATATGGAATGAGCTGTGATACAATTTAAGATTCAAGTTCAATATACTTTAACTTTTGTCTGCCACAAGGCAAACAAAGACTTTCCATGAGCATTCCCCAGTGCTCAAAACAATAGGAGAAAGAGAAGCAAAGGAGAGCCCTTTCAGAGACAGTGAGTGTCCACGGATTCATCTCCAGCGCTTCCGCAGCCTTTGGGGCCACACTGACCCCTATTCAATTCTATAAGAATATTTAAAAACATTTGGAGGGGTATATGAATAAGAAACTTTTAGAGACATATGGGGCAAATTGCATTAGTTTAGAGAGGCATCTTAGTATGGATGAGTCAGGATGACAAATCTATTTCTAAGCAATGTAACCATCAATCTCTCTTACTACAGAAGTGGTGTCCCCCTTAATCTATATTGTGATGCCTCCTCCTCTTTTACTGCCCACCCCATCCATCATGCCTGAAATTTCCATTCTCTGGAGGAAGAGTTCCCACTCCTGATCTTCCTTCGGTCACATGTTTCTGACTTCCACCCACGCTGAGTAGATGATCCCCCCACAATGGTCCTCCCTTTCTGCAGCTGTGATACCATTCCCTAATTAGCGATACTACTTTTACTTCCCTTCCTATCCCTTTTGAAACATCTAAACCTGCATCAGCCAATCCTGTCTTTGCGCCTGTCAATTCACCGTAATGGCCGCAACATTGTAATTCCACATGCTGATCCATGTTCTAAGTTTATCTCCTACAGAGAACTCGTTCAGGGGACCAGCAACAGTGAGAACATGGCCCATTTGTAAAGGAGAAGCAGAGGAGATGACCCTATGGGACGGTGACCACGGCAATGGAGCAGAGAGAAGCTCTGTGGCTAAGAACACACAGCCGGTGAATTGTTGGTGACTTGAGAGGAGGAACCCATGCAGTCTAGGGGCAGCCGGCGACTTGCAGTCAAAAGACTCGCATCAGGCTGCGAGACTGAAGAGGTGATGTGAGAGGGTGCCGAGGGCAGACGGGGCCCCCCGAGGGGCCTCGAGCGCTAAGGCTTCCTAATCACGTTGGAAGTTTGGATCTGGAGCTCAGGTTTGGATTAAAATCTGTGTAACTGCAAAGTCTATGGGAGCACTGGAGATGAATCCTCACTCAGTGATTCAGATTGGGCTCTCTTTTGCTTCTCCTTCTCTGACTGAAAGGGATGCCGGACAATTTCTGCTGTTGCCGAATCTTTATCTTCCTTACAGCAGACTAAATGTAACTCTGTGTAATATTACACCTGTTTTATTACATTGACAATAAAAGAATCTTGAAGTAAACACATTTCAATCCTTCCAACTGACCACTGCCCTGTCCTTCCTCACAATCTCAGTTCATTGCATCAACCTTACCACCATCTGCTCTATTCTCTACCTGATCATCTGGTTCCCACTCCCCCCACCAAACTTCTCCGGCAAACCTCTTTGCCAAGATATTGGTCTCCTTCCATGTTCAGGTGAAACCCATCCACGTTCAGGTGAAACCCATCCTTTTTGTACAGATGGTAACTTTGCAGAATTTTTTTTGTGTTTGTATTTTATGTCATTGTGGGCTGCAATTTTAATGTTCTTAGGGCTTCCATCAGTCCAAGGCTAAGAAATTTGATTGCATAGAAAATGATGCCATCAAAGCAATTTTCACACAAGGATATTCAAGCACCAATTTTGATCTGTTTTACACTAGCACATGACCATGAGTAATTTCAGAAATCCCATGAAGCTATTGGTGGGAACAAAAATCATGTCTGCACATGTTAAAGGTGAGATATCTCAGATAGAAACTCCTGCACATTGTAGAATCTCTAAGCATCTTGGTGTTATAATTTGGAGAACTGTCTTGCTTAGGGCACGAGAAGGGGGTTGATTTCAGATGAAAAACTGAGATATCATGTTCTGTGTATGACATTGTTTTATTCAATTTAAAGTGGTATTTATGCCTCCCTAATCCAAGTGGAAATATATTATATGCTGTTTTAGAAAACTTTCCTGAACACGTTTGATAAATTGCCACATTTTGCCTTGAGCACAGTGACCAAAACTGAACACAATCTCCAAATGGGGTCTCACCAGCATCGAATACAACTGCAACATGACCTCCAGCTTCTGTACTCAGAATCAGAATTTATTGTCACGAACAATCCACAAAATTAGGTGTTTTGTGGCAGCAACATCGTGCAAATATTGAAATAAAACACTTTTACAACAATAAATTAAAAAAAAAATATTGTACGAAAAGTAAGGAAGTTTCTGGTTCATTGATCATTCAGGAATCTGATGGCAGCGGGGAAGAAGCTGCCCTTGGCCACTGAGTGCTCGTCTTTAGGCTCCTGTACCTTTTTCCTGATGGTAGCAGAGTGAAGAGGCATATCCTGGGTGGCGGGAGGTCTTTGAGAATAGAGGCTGCTTTATTAAGACACCACCTTATGCAGATGTCCTCGATGGAGTGAAGTCTGGTGCCTGTGATGTCGCAGGGCGAGTTAATAACCCTCTGGAATTTATTCTTGCCCTGAGAGTTGGTGACTTCATACCAGACAGTGATGCAACCAGCCAGAATGCTCACCTGTAGAAGTTTTTGAGAGTCTTCAGTGACATAATGAATCTCCTCAAACACCTCACAAAGTATTGCTGCTCGTGAGCCTTCTTCATTATTGTATCGACATGGATGCTCCAGGTCAAATCCTCGGAGATGTTGACATCCAGGAATTTGAAGATCTTGGACACTGGGATGATCGAAGCCCTTTAAAAGCAGGTGGGAACCACTAACTGCATCAATGAGAGGTTGAAAATGTCCGTGAACATTCCACAGTTGATTGGCACAGATTTTCAGCACCCTGCCAGGCACGCTGTCAAGGCCTGACACCTTGAAAGGGTTCACCCTCTTGAATGACATTCTGACATCATCCTCAGAGTCAGATGTCACAGAGTCCTCAGCCTTCGCAGGGATTCTAGTAGGCATTGTTTGGTTCTTGTTCTCAAAGCGGGCATAGAAGGTGTTCAGCTCATCTGGTAATGAAGCATCACAGCCATGTATCAATAACTGCAAAGTTGCCCCATATCCTAAATATTAACCTGAAAAAAAATCTGTATCACTTAATATTCTTATCTAATTACATGTGCCTCGAAACTCAAGCTTATCACTATTTCAACTCCAATTCATCACACATCTTATAAATCCTATTTTCCAGTTATTTATCCACATCAGGTACTTTCACAGAGATGTATTGCAACATAATCCTGAATACTTTCTCCGTCTCTTGCTGAAGATCCAAACCAAAACTGGCAACGTACAGATGATGCTGTATTGAACATTGGTTGCCACATTGTTCTTGGCAAATGGAACATTGAAGTTATTTGAAAATAGTGTTTGTATTTAATCTTCCTTTAAATACTGGCTGGGATGCATGGAACCTTGCCTGTGTGGATAAAAAAAATTGGTTTGCAGGTAGAAAGCAGAGAGTAGTAGTGGAAGGAAAATATTCTGCCTGGAGGTCAGTGACTAGTGGAGTACCGCAAGGATCTGTTCTATATTAAGACAAGCAAGTGGTGGAAACAATAAAGCCCCTCAAATAGGACATTTGTGATTTATATAAATGACGTGGATGAAGAAGTGGAAGGATGGGTCAGTAAGTTTGCAGATGAATCGAAGGTTGGAGGAGTTGTTGATGGAGCTGAAGGTTGTTGAAGGCTACAAGAGGATATAGAGAGGATGCAGAGTTGGGCGGAGAAGAGGCAGGTGAAGTTCAATCCGCACACGTGAGGTGATGCATTTTTGAAGGACAAACCAGAAGGCTGAGTACATGGTTTACAGTCGATTACTTAAGAGTGTGGATGAACAGAGGGACCTTGGAGTTCAAATCCATACATCCTTCAAGGTCACCGCACAGATTGATAGGATAATTAAGAAGGTCTATGTGATGCAGGGATTCATTAATAGGGGGATTGAGTGCAAGAGTAGAGAGGTGATGTTGCAACTTTATAAATTTTTGGTGAGACCACTGTTAGAGTATTGTGTTCAGTTCTAGTCACCTCATTATAGGAAGGATGTGGAAGCTCTGGAGAGGGTGCAGAGGAGATTTACCAGGATGTTACCTGGATTGGAATATGTCTTATGAGGCAAGTTTAGCAGAACTGGGACTTTTCTATTTGGAGTGTAGAAGGATGAGAGGAGATTTGATAGAGGTCTACAAGATTATGTGAGGCATAGATTGGGTGGACAACCAGCACCTGTTTCCTTGGGCAAGAATAGCAAGCACCAGAGGACATATATACAAAGTTAAGGGGGAAAAGTTTAGGGGAGACATCAGGGGTGAAGGAGAGTTGTTGGTGCCTTGAATGCCTTGCCAAGGATGGTTGTGGAGGCTGAAACATTAGGGGCATTTAAGAGACTAAGACAATGGATGGAAGAAATATAGAGTTATGGGATTGGGTAGGTTTAGTAATTTTTTTAAGGAATACATGGGTTGGTACAACATCAAGGGCCAAAGGGCCTGTACTGTACTGAAGTTTTCCATGTTCTAAACATCCCATTTTAGTTTCATTCCACAATCTCATATACTTTTTAAGAATACTTTTTATGTGTGCCCATCTGACATGTCCCTTCCCTTCACTCTTGTGCCTTTCATATATTTAGATAAGCAAGTGGTGGAAACAATAAAGCCCCTCAATATTGACATTTTCCAGTGAAAAGAAGAAAGCACCATTTCACAACTTCTGACAATTGCAGATTTCAAGACTGTATATGAATGACAGAAATTTAAAGGCGGGATCTGCAGATCATGATGAGATTTTAATGTAACATATGTAAGTATAGGTTGAACCTCTATTATCCGGCTCTCTGTAGTCCAGCAACTCCCGTGGTGCGGCACATTTGAATCTGCTGCTTGGGACTTGAACCCCAGTCCCGATCACTGGCGCTTTAAAGGCTGAGTGTGCTGCGATCGGCGCCAAGGTTTGAGTCCCCCACTGTCTGAAATGAATTTATACTAACGTCCAAATTGCTGGCACTGTAAAGGCGTTGCGCTAACTGCTACACTAACTGTTCCGCCCACAGTATTATTTCCTGGTTTAAGCTTTGTTCTACCTTTGATATGTTTACAGAGGAGGTTCCATTAGGGGGTCAATTTCTGTTTTCCATCATTTTCTGTGGACCTGCAATGGCCAGGTCCCAATGCCACCGGATTGAAGAATCTCTACGTTGTACAACTACGTTGTACAAGGGGAAAGAATAACTCGGAACGAACCCAGTGGGTGAGGTTATATTCTAACTCCTCTTTAAAGGTACAGAGGAGGACAATCTTGAGACAAACTATGGATGAAGACAGAGGCAAAATGAGATTCTTGGATTACGATTACCATACTAACAAGAAAGGTGACATGTCCAGCAGCATAATGGAACTTGGCTCCAAATCTGTCTTTGTCTTTGTGTGAAGTATGGAGGCCTTCCTTTCAAGAATAGAGGTAGGCAACTGCTTCATTTCAGCCATGGCAAATTCAACCATGATGTTTAATCTGCAGTTGGGATCACATCTTCTGCCTCTAACAGAGGCAAAATTCAGCTAACGAGAGTTGTAGTAGAGTTCTACAATGCAAGCTCAGCTTTCTGCAATTATGCCTTTGGATTAGCATGTTTGAGGAAGTTTTTTGGATGTTATAAAACTCTAGTCATCTATTAAAAACAAATCCAGTGCCAATATTTACATAGACCCCAATGGTGAGTAAATGTCCACATTGATTAGAGACATTCTGAGGTCAATCACATTTGGAAGATCGAGCATAAGTGCCAATTAACAAAGAAATTGATGTGTTTTGCAAAACAGAAATATATGATTGGACTGAAGCCGGGTGCTCTCTGTTCTTAAGCTGGCCACAACAGATGAGTTGTTTATCAGTGTATCATTAAGCTATCTGGCTATAAGATCGGAACGTGGGATATTGAGATCTTCCATGAGATAAGCAATCTTAAATTTGCAAAAATTTAGGCTTTATATATTTACATTAAAAATAGAAAATAACTTGCATCTGGCAGGAATGAGCAATTTTCTGAAATGCTGTCATAACTGTTTTTGTTGGATGAATTAGAACCAATAATGTAGAAAATGATTCTAAAAATATATGTGGGCACAGACAGCATGCAGCAGACAAGTATCAAACTAAATAGAAACAGCATTGCCAGACAGCAATAGTTTAGATGTGAAACAGCATCTTTATTTCTCCTTTTATGTGCAAACAGTATGCACCCAAGCCATGTTGGCACTTTGTTGTCTTCCACCCAAAAGACTCTTGTATGATCTCATTCAGCTGCAGTCAGATACAATGTGAAATGATCGAACGAAAACTGAGTTAAAATAACATTCAAAAAGGAATATTCTGCCCTTTACCAAGGGTGAAGAAACATGAGATGAGAAGAGATGGAAATCACATGGATGTGAGATATATCTTCAGTATTAACTAAATTATAAAGGACACAATTCAGCATCTTCCATGAATCACATAGTAGTGATATTAAGATACGGCAACTTTCATAGCTTATATATATTTCCAAAAGTACTTCTCCTTTGATCTTTCCATTGATAACAGTAAAAGCAATTTTCTGTAATAGCAACTGAAATTCAAAACATTGTGGATGTTGGAAATCTAAAATTAAATTTTCAATCTATGTGGTCTCATGAGGCATCATTATGTATCTACGAAATATTATCCATTTACTCTCCCAGGGTATTTCTGCACTATGCCACTTATTTTATTTTACAAAATCTGAAACTTTAAACATAGTTTTCTGTTCTTCTTTTTCATTTAAATTATTTAGGCTTCCCTTCATGTATATACGCTACTGAGCTCAGTCATTCAAAGTGGCAACAATTTCCATATTCCATAGAGTTTTGCTACACAAAAAAAAGCCCTTTGGTTTAACTTGACTGCGCTGACCAAGTTCTCTTCCTAGGCTGGTGCCATTTTCCTGTGTTTGGCCCATGTTCTTCTAAACCAGGGGTGGCCAATCTTTTTTTTTAAAAAAAAACTCACATTCCACCTTAAGCAATCCCTAATTCCCTAAGTGCTCTGCAATTAGTAAGGAATTGCTTAAGGTGGTGAGTGGAAATAAAAAGGTTGAAAACCACTGCTTTAATCGCTCCTAATTGACTCGTTATGTGCACGGTTTCATAACTCCAAAGGAAATGGGCCAATGACAATTTTTCTCAAGCAAAATATTTCAGTAACAATTAGGTCGAGAGCAGTGGTTCTCAACCTTATTTTCCTCCACTCACATCCCACTTTCAGCAATTCCTTACTAATCACACAGCACTTATGGCATAGGGAATACTTAAGGTGGAATGTGAGATTTTTAAAAGAAGGTTGCCCACCCCTGGTCTAAACCTTTCCAACCATGTTCTTGTCTAAATGTTAATTTAAGCCTTCCAATTGTACCCACTACCCCCTTTCCTGGTAGTTCCACATACCTACAACCCTCTGTGTGGAAAAGATGCCCCTCAGGTCCCTTTCAAATATTTTCCTTCTCTCCTTAAATATATACCCTCTATTTTAAAAAGTCCCATACCCTGGGAAAAAAGTGTGTGTAAATTAATCTTGTTTATACGACTCATGATTTTATATACCTTTAATAGTTCTCTCCTTAGCCACATATCTTCTAGGAAGAAAAGTTCCGGCCTATCCAACCTCTCCTTATATCACAAATCTCCCAGTCCCATCAATATCCTTGTGAATTTCTTCTGAATTTTTTCCAGCTTAATGATTTCCTTTGTATAATTGGGTAACCAGACTTTCACACACTTTTGCAAATGTGGTCTCACCAACGTCTTATACAGTTGTAACATGATGTTCCAATTAAGGCAAGCATTCACAGTGCCTCTGTCTCTCTATTCCTTAACAATCTTCAGGGTCCTATCAATGACTGTGTAAGTCCTGTCTTAGTTTGACTTGCCAAAATGCATCACTTCACACTTCTGCTGTCCCTTGGCCCATTTTTCCAGTTAATCTGGATCCTTTTGTAAACTTAAACAACCTTCCTCACTGTCCAGTATATCACCAATTTTTCTTACTATAGATGACAAACAACAGTGGACCAAGCACAAATCCTACGTCACACTACTGGCTACAGGCTCACAGTTAGATAAATAATCCTCCCTACACCCTCTTATGTCTTCCCCCAAGACAATTTTGAATCCAATTGGCCAGGTCAACTTGGTTGCATGTAATTTAACCTTGCTAAAGTCCATATGGACAATTTCCATCCCCCAGCCCTTGGCAATCCTCTTGTTTTTACTTCAAATAAAACTCTTATCAAATCTGTGAGATATAATTTCCCATGAACAAATCCATACTGACTTTTCCTAATTGTTCTTTGCCTATCCAAATGCTTGTAAGTCTTGTCCCTTAGAAAATACGTCAGGTTCACCAGGTGGTAGTTCCCTGGCTTGACCTTGCAACACACCTTATATAAAGATGTAATATTAGTCATCCTCCTCATCCAGGGTGAACAACGATGAATGTATCTCTGTCAGGTGTCAGCGCTGCACACTAACTGCTCACAATGTCTAAGGATACATTTGGTCAGGCGCTGGGGATTTATCCACCTTAATATGCTTTTGTTATTTGGATATGATTCACTACTCATGGAATCATAGAGCCGTGGAACAAGGTCTACGCCAACCAAGTCAACATTCTGAGCCAGTCTCGTTTGGCCGACATGGTATCCTTTTCAACTCTTTCTATCCACATATCTGTCCAAAAGTATTCTGAACATAAAAATTGTACCTGGTTCTCAAGCTTCCTCTGGCAGCTTATTCTAGATACAAACTACTCTCTGAGTAAACAAATTGCCACCCAGATCCCTCTTAAATCTCTCCCCTCTCACATTAACCTACCATCAGAGTAGAATCATCTCCATGGGAAAAAAAAGACAGAAGTATTAGTGTTCCCTTTATCCATGCACCTCAATATTGTGTTTTTAAATTTAAAGTTAGACATGCAGCGTGCTAACAGGCCCTTTCAGCCCACAAGCCCGTACCGCCCAATTTACACCCAATTAACCTACTCCCCCGGTACATTTCGCAGAGTGGGAGAAAAGATGTAGTTACAGCAGGGTCAATTTTGTCATTTAAGAGAGGGTTGGATGAGTACATGGATGTGAGGGGACTGGTGGGTTATGGAGAGGGAGCAGGTAGATGGGACTAGTGGAGTTCACTTAAATCGGTGCGGACTAGAGGGGCCGTAATGGCCTGTTTCCGTACTGTAATTATTATATGGTTATAAACCAGAGCTCTTGGGGAAAGCCCACGCAGACACGGGAAGAAGATACAAACTCCTTGCAGACAGCATAGAATTAGAACCCGGTCCCAATCACTGTTGCTGCAAAGGCATTGCGCTAACTGAGCGACCCTATTCTACATATTCTATATATTTATAGGTACATAAAATCATGAGGGAGTGGATAAAGTGAATGCCAGAATTCCTTCGGTTTCATGACCTTTTTCAAGGTAAATATAGATTACTGTACTTACTCGACTGTACAAAGTAAATAGATTATTCAATTTCATTAATGACAAACATGAGCAGAATCAAGAGAGAAAATGTATGCCAATTATCTCTGGAAGCAGTGATTTAACACTCTAATGTAATTCTGGGGATTAAAGTGGAACCAACAACAGGAATACGAAAGGGAAACATTAGTAATCAAAGCCGCAAGAAGGAAAACAAGAGAAGATTCTATTGGACTAAAAAAATGAAAGGAAGATTACATAGGAAGGAAGGAAGGAAGTTGGGCAAACATTTTGTTGGGCAAACATCAGAAAGGATTACATTTTTGCTTCTTCATTTCTGTTTTTACTTAGCTGGTCCTTCAATCCTTAGTGTCATGCATCAGTTGTATTAAAGTTCAAACAATAATGGGGAGGTAAATTTTTCTCATGGTGCCAGGTGAAATGAAGATCAGAATGTCCAAAAGAATGTGCCTCAGTCCTGATGTACACTCACGATTCACCAACTTTGTGTGCGATGGAAGCAACACAGAGACACAAACTGCTCAGTAAACTGGAAAGATGGTCCGATGATTTAATCATTGATTAACCATCAAGAATTACCTGGCAGTAGAGGCTAGTGAGATTGCCATTTAATCAAATGTCGGACAAAAAGGAAAATCATTGATGAAGGAGTTTAAAATGTCAGAAACTCACTTCAATAAAGAATGATTAGTCAATATTGATCTCAAGGGCATTGAAGTAATTTTCCGGCATGTAGTTTTGATGGAAGAAATTAATCCTATTTGCAATGCTTCTAAGAACTTCTCAGGACCTGGAGATCACCAAAGAGCAAGTACGAGTCCAATAGGTTTCTGCAATAATATGGCCCTGCGAGGAGGTACCCTGACTTTAGGGGTGGCAACAGCCATTGTTGACATACATAAATATGTTACATTTCTGCCCGATGCTCCACGTGTGCAGAGCTCCAGACTTACTGGAGCCTGTTCTATGAACGACTTGAGCGGGTAGCAGCTTTCTTGAGGTTCCTTTCAAATCTTACATATATGGGAACTTAAACCATGTACCTAGCAGTTCTTTCCATTTCAGCAAAATAATTTCTCTGACCTGCAGAAGTCATTACTGTGAAAATATGCTGCTTGGATAAAACCCTTTGCCCAAACCACCCCAACAATTTTGCACACTGCAGCTCATTCTAACAAAGAGTGTTGTACTACACAAATACTTACCATTAATACTTATTTAGAACACTGTGATTGTAAATAATTGAAGTTGTTTGATATCAATTTAGGATAAAACATATCATTGAGTAGGTTATCGATCCTGGCTTTCCACTGAGATCTTTCTGTATCCTCGACGTATAAATATTTTGCATAAATTCACAATCGGTTGTTCCCTTGGTGCTCTCTGAGTATTCATTGTTTAATTCTTCTAAATACTCACATAAAACATGGAAAAAAGAGAAAAAACTGCCTTAGTCTTAGTTAACTGCATGACCAAAACATCTAGGTTAAAGTTGGGTAAACAATTATATTTTTATTTTGCACGATATTTAAGGCCTTTCTTTATAAACATTTTGTAACAGTTAGCTGGTTATTATTTTACCTGAATATACCCAAATAATTACATCAAACTTCTTGAACAATTTGCCAAATAATCTATTAAACGCAGAAGAATGTCATAAAGGGTCCTGCTCTATGTCGGAAAGCTGGCATAGCCAAGGAACAAGGGAATGGCAGCACACTGACTATTTAGGGAGGATTATGTTGCGGCAAACTGTAAAGTCTGGTATTGCTTTGATAATTATTCTAATAAGAGAAATAATCAGTGGTGATAAATTATAGGGAGGCCAGAAGAGAAATGTTAGATTTTAATGACACAGCACTGTTGCAGGTTCTTTGGCCCCATGAAACCCCTGCAGCCCAATTACATGCAAGTACCAACACTGTATATTTTGGAAGCTGGGAGGAAACTGGTGTACCCATAGAAAACCCACACGGGCCTTGGGCAAAGGGTTTTATCCAAGCAGCATTACAAACTCCTTACAGACAGCGCCAGACTTGAGTCCGGGTCGCTGGGACTGTAATAGCATTGCACCCAGATTTTGCTGAAATACTTAGGGAGGCGAGGACATGTTTTTGCTTGGATTCATTTGGACCAGCGGTTCTCAACCTTTCTCTTTCCACTCACATACCACTTGAAGTAATCCCTATGCCATAAGTGCTCTGTGATTAGTAAGGGATTGCTTAAGGTGGTCTGTGGGTGGGAAGGTAAGGTTGAGAATTGCTGCTCTAGACTTAATTGTTACTGAAATATTCTGCTTGAGAAAAATTGTCATTGGCCCATTTCCTTTGGAGCTATGAAACCATGCACATAACGAGTCAATTAGGCAGGATTAAAACAGTGGTTTTCAACCTTTTTCTTTCCATGTACATACCACCTTAAGCAATCCCTTACTAATCACAGAGCACTATGGCATAGGGATTACTTCAAGTGATATGTGAGTGGAAAGAAAAAGGCTGAGAACCACTGATTTAGACGAGTCCTTAAACTGCTTGGTACAATGGTACCCACATTTGATAAAGACAATGCATTTATTGTCATATACATTGTACGATGTACATATTCATAGAAATTCTTACTTGCTGCAGCTGAACACATATTTGATAAAGAAAATAACTAAAATAGTATACCTTAAATTAAAAAGAGAGAATAACTATATATAGTTAATTAATATTCACCATTTCCATAGTGCAAGAAAAAGAAGTAACGTTACAATAGTGGTGTGAAGCAGTTCAAGATCAGTGAAGCAAGGGAGGTTTAAGAGCTTGATTGCCATTCAAAAAAAAACTGCTCTTGAACCTACCTTCTGCCCAAAGGTAGCAATGACAAGAATTTGTGACCAGGGGTGATTCCGGCTGCCTTCTTGAGGCAGTGTATCACAGAGATGTGTTTAATGGGAGGGAGGAGCCTGTGATGGTCTTCGCTAAGCTTGTTACCTTCTGGAGCTTTTTGAATTCACAGGCACTTAAATTCCCAAACGTAGCTGAGATGCAACCAGTCAGAATATTTTCCACTGTACACCTGTTGAAGTATGACAGAGTATTTGATGGCAGGTCAAATCTCCTCCAACTTCTCAGGAAGTATAGGCACCAGTGTGCCTTCTTCATGGTTGCCTCGATATGCTGGCTCCAGGAGAGGCCATCTGATATATGAACTCTCAGGAAATTGAAGGTACAAACCCTCACCAATGTGGGCAGGTGTGTGATCTCTTCCTCTTCCTTCTGAAAATCAACAATAGGTTCCTTGATACTGGTGACACTGAGAGAAAGATTGTTGAGCATATGATATTCTTAATACTAGCTGTTGATTCAGAAATATCATTAATATGTTTTCAGCTCAAGTTTCTCATTAATACAGGGACTTCTTGGGTACCAGTGGAAATATGATTATACATAACATTTCCAATACATTCCTAAAGCATTTTTTCAAGCTAGTTATAATTATAAAATGTTATTGTATTAATTAATGACTGAATACAGTTTTTATTATGTTAATTTAATTATGGGTAATATTAGAATGATTATAAAGTGAGATGCAAGAAGTTGAGGAAGTGTAAGGTCAGCAATCTGATTTGGATAGTTATCAAAAATGAATGTCTTTCCCTTATGGAGAAATCGGTTACAGACTGTTCTCAGGAATGGAACCCTTACATAACTGGTGGACTGCCTATAATTTGTGACTGGAGAAACTAATAAAATTTTTTTTGCAAATATTTGAGGCCCTCATATGAGAAATCTGTGAACAATTGTATGGTGTTAACCATGTAATGTCAGTCTCTTTCTTAAATTTTAATGTTCAAAATAAAAGAACAAATCATGGCTTTTTTCCAGCTATTGTTTTTCTTCCCTTGATTTCCTCAATTTTAATGTGAATACTAAAATCAAGGTCACTCAATAAAAATGAAAATTATATTTTACAGGGTTCTTGGTGTTCTCTATGAATACAACTGAAGCACAATGAAATTTGTTAACTGAGATTGTGGTGTTAATTGGTTTATCACTCACCACACTCAAATAATATGATGTTTTAATAAATACAGAGTAAAAGATGCTTTTCTATGAAGAAACCAGTCATAGCCATAGGTTGATAAATTCTATCATAGCAGAAAATGGGTGCCATCATCGTGAACTTCATTCATTCCGTAGTAATTCTCCCTTTTGACAAAAGTTAATCTGAGCTTTCCCTCTTCCCACCATGACTTTCTAACAGCCTTCCATCAATATCCTGTCCCCATTCTTTTCCTGACTCCAATCTTGGTTGGAAAAGGGCCTGTTTCTCTTTCTGTACCTGCATCATTATCTCTGATTTCCACAAGGATTGATTGATGTACATTGACAATAGCTGAGCCTACCACACATTCTTCCAATGAGAAAGTCAAGGATCCAGTTGCAGAAGGGCAGTAGAGGGGGGGGGGGGCAGATGGTGGTGTATGGAGGCTTAGAGTCTGTAGCTTCTTGACCAGCCCTGAGGGAATAATGGTATTGAAGGTTTAGCTCGATGAAGAGCAGTTTTCGAGGTGATTCAGAGCAGAGTGGGGAGCCAGGGATATTGCATCTGCTGTGGAGCTATTGTCATGATAGGCAATAGGCATGCATCTCACCTGATTGTATTAATTATTCTCTTTAAATTATCAGACTGTTTCTCTGGAATTCAATGCAGGATGTAAAGATGTTTCCCCTAACTAAATATTTGGAAGCCAAAGCCCCTGTCTGCAAATTTTATCAATCTGCTTCAACTACATTTTGCCTCGCTCCAAAACTTTTTTCTATACCTTGATACAATTCCAATGCTCTTTTTCTTCCTTCCATGAACTTGAAGAACTCCAAAATTATTGCTCAGCATGTTTCACACTATCCTGCTATACAGTAAATCTTGGAGTAGCATAAGCACACAACCTTAAGAATCATAGCTGACTTATTTACAGTGCCCAGCAGACCTCCTAAATTTATCTCCCTTAAGCTTCTGATATTTAGTAGAAAAGAACATATTGCATTGCCATTACTTGGAAATCAAATACAGATTTAGGAATGGAGAGATGGCATGCTGAATTACAGTCTTATATCCCATGAGAAAATAACTTAAAATTTACATAATAAATATCATTTCTTTTGGAAAATATGGAACCCAGATTTATAATGCATTGGTTTGAAAATCTAAAGGACTCTCTGAAAACTCACCACACTGGTAACCCTTAGCTCCAGTATTCCGTGTAATGAGATTATTTTTTCCTTTTTTGGCATTCCCTTTACTTTCTTCTTTTCTTATGTAAGGTTGGGTAGATGGGTGGGAAGTGGGGAGGGAGGGAGGGAGGGAGGGATTAGGGTACATTTATATATATGCCACATATGTATTATTTTTTCAATGTATCCATTTAATAATTTTAGATGCGTTTTTAAAATTCTTAAATAAAATATTAAAAAAGAGAAAGGAACATATCATTCTACCTGCCTAAATTATAGCACAGAAGCAACACAAGCAACAATTCATCACCAATCTTCCAAATATGGGCACTTCAAGGTTTGTCTATTTCATGGTTCCAGAGTTAATGCTGCTTTCAAATGAACGAATGTTTCACCTGGTCAAGCATTCTTGATGTATGTGCAATGTGTGGCATTTTTAGACAAAACAGGTTTCAATTGAAAACAAATGTTGGGATATGGCAGAATTTCCCTGCAATCATTATAGTTAATACAATCTGGCCAAGTGAGGATATCATTCCAGTTGAGCAGTTAATCTAACAAAAAGGTGGCATGGTTAAGGTAGTGGTTAGTATAATGCTATTACAGCGCCAGTGACCTTCTTCGTGTGTTTCTTCTGGGAGCCACGGTTTCCTCCCACATTCTAAAGACTAAATAAGTGATTCAGTGATGTCATGAGCATTTCCACTTTCACCAATCAATTCACTCATCTTGTATGATGCAAGAAGACCCTTTTCTAATTTTTGGGATGTCATCTGTTTGAGCATTGGCCTCTTGAAATTATCTGGAAGGGTTTTGATGTAATCCAAGGATTCACCTTCTCTTTATGTGTGGTCTCTAAATTTAGTTTCAGCTTGCTTGGCTACATGCTTTCATTTGAAAATGCACTCAAACAAATCAAACACATGGGCGGGCAGAGTAGGTTTTGCAGACAATAATTATTCCCGAAAATTGCTGCCATTTCCTTTTTGCCCATGAGCTCATGGGTAAAATTATTTCTGAAAGTATCAAAAATGAACTGTTTAAAAAAAATGAAAGCACTTTTTACAGGGGTTAGTTCAAAAGTCGGCTTAACTTTTATGGAAAATAATGGACAATACATTCCTTCTTCAATACAAACTAGCAACAAGAGACATAGATTCACCAACCATCATGAAACACACAAAGCAAGAGATATGGAGCAAAGTTTTTCGGCCTGCACACTTATGCCCTGGAATTGAAGGCAATAGAACAAAAGAGGAAATCTATGTGGAAGGCAATTCATGGCCAAAGCAGATTCCATGTCAGTCAAACGCAATCAGGTCAAAGCAAGGAACGGTCTGAAAACATTGTTAATTTCCCCCATTTATCTGGGTCATTCTAGGATGTCACCCAATGCCTCCAATCTTGAAATAAATCTCACGTTGTTTGGCCAATACAGCAAAGTTCTTCCCTTCCCCAAGAATATTTTATTCATTCAATTTCCATGCTCCTATAGACCTTGGCCCCTCCCATTAAAGATTTCAGTCTGTGTCCCCTCCACCTCCCCTTAAATGTGCTGTGGCCCCCAAGGTGGACTACATGGCCCTGTTGAGAATGACTTGCCAGTGCTGACTCATTGGGAGCTTACTGCATAACTCTCTGATTCTTTTTTTTGGGAAATTTTATTTAAGAATATTACAGAACCAAAATATACAAAGTATAACCTACAATCTAAAACAAACCTCTAGACACTCTGATTCTAAAGAAGTTTCTCAAACCCTTGTTGCACTGAATCCACACCAACCATCAAATACCTATTTAAGGTAATCCTACATGGATGCTATTTTATACTCCCCATATTCCCATCAACTCCCCCCAGATTCTACAATAGGTGCAATAAGAGCATAAGAAATAGGACCAGGAGTAGGCCATCTGCCCATTAATCCATCTTTGTCATTCAATAAGATCATGGTTGATATGGCTGTGGGCTCAGCTCCACTTATCCACCTGTTTCCCATAACTTTTAATTCCCCAGAAGTCTATCTGCCTGTGTCTTAAGTACATTTAATAAGGCATCCTCCTGTTTCCTTGGACAGAGAATTCCACAGGTTCTTTTCAATCTACTCCCCTGGATTCTGAGACTATGTTCCCTAGTTCTTGTCTTATCTGCTGGTGGAAACAGCTCCCTGCTCTATCTTAATCCTTTCATAAATTTATAGATTTCCCCCTCAATCTTCGGAACTCCAATGAGTACAGTCCGAGGCTACAGTCTCTTCTCATTAGGTCATTTTTCCTGAATCAACCTGGTGAACCTCCTCTATACCTTATCCAAAGCCAGAATATTCTTTCTCAAATAAGCAGACCAGGCATGCACACAGTACACCCGGTGTGGCCTCAGGAGTAATCCGTACAGTTGCAGCAGAACCTCTCTGTTCTTAAAACCATCTGGCCAGGAAGGCCTACATCCCATTTGCTCTCTTGATTACCACCTCGTTTGCAAACTAGCTTTTTGCGGAACCTGCAAAGCACTCCCAGCGGGGGCATAACCAGGTTTCAATGTTAGGGGAAGCAAGAGCACATAAAAAAGGGGCCACAACCACGGCTGTGAACCTGTACGCACGCACACACATTTTGCAACCAGCGCGCACACACACACAAACAAATGCGTGCGTGCGCGCACAAACACACACACACACACACACACACACACACACACACACACACACACACACACACACACACACACTCTCTCTCTCTCCCCCTCTCTCCCTCTCTCCCTCTCTCTCCCACACACACTCTCAGTGAGAATCCAAATGATACCAGATAATGCATATTGTTTATGGTTTACAAGCTGGCTCCATGATTAGACATTAAACAAGGAGAAAAGCTGCATCCGAATCATCAAAAGGTACAATAAATAGTATTGCAGTTTCACTGCTGCCAACTTGAAAATAGTTCACCACAAATTTTCTAGCTTCAGAATTAATTGGTCCAGTTCCGAAACACTACTACTTAAAATAAAACTCCTCATTCTCACTTCCGATGAAAGGTTTCTAGATACTAAAGGGAAAAGATCAAGAAGGCCTGGTCCAAGTATAGAGATTAGCAGACAAAATCCAACATTTAAAGACAGGATTTTCAGGAATGCAGGTGGGGAATACTTCCTCAGACAGAGAACAGTGGGCATTTGAGATTCCTATCTTAAACAGAAAAACTCGGCTCCAAATACAATATTAAAATTAAGTTTACAAATCAGAGATAGGAATGAAGATGTTTTTTAAAATGCTTTAAAAGAAGTGAAGCCACCAATAACAGATGAAGAGTAGATTGCAGGAACACAACTAACTGCAAATGGAGAATCTACAAGGCAAAATTATAAGTACTGGTGAGAGAAGTGAGGAAGGAGGGAGGGAATGGAAATAACCTGACAATGTGAAGGCACATGCCTCAGCTCTGTTAGCTTCTTAAACTGAAGTTGAAATAATAAAATTAAACAGGCTTTGCAAGGAATTTCCTTTGTACATTTCACTATTCCTTTTTGTTTGCAAATTCGCTGCGGCCTGTAACACACCTGAAGGCCTGGCCACATAAATTGAATGAACAACAATGTTACCTTGATTCAAAACAAAATCTAGGTTTGCGCTTACCATAAAAATGCAAAAAGGCATTATAACCTCTGAGGAAATGTCATGCGGCTTAGCGACGGGCTTGGGGGTGGGGGAAGCAAGCTATGAAAAACAATCTGGCATGCTTTCAACACAACATCTGAAACATCCGATTTCCATGTTACAGTGACACATTTCCTTGCTATTACTAAGACCAACTTAACAACTTTAATTGGGAATCTGACAACAATAATTTAGGAGTAACACTTTCAAAATTTCCTAACAAAAACTTCGGGATTAAAAGGAAAACTCACTCCCATTATCCGTTGTAGAAATTTACTAATAGAAACCCAAAAAGGGTTAACCTTTGAACAAGTCCACGTAGAATGAAGAAAAGTTCCAATTTCTGTTCCAGATTTAAAACACTGATCCAATAAATCTGATCTCCATCTACTCAATTTCTAAGATATTCAGTGGCACCTGTTTTTGAACTGTGAGGCCACGGCATCTGCCGCAGATGCCGTGGTCTCACAGCACAGTTCAATAATATGCAGCACAGGAGGGCCCTAGGGATGGGGGTGCTAATGGGCTGAAGAGGCGGGGTTTGGGGGAAGCAGTCGCTCCCCCCTTAGCTACGCCATGGCTCCCAGATTTCTCTTCACAACCATGCTGCAAATTCTCCCCTCTCACCTTAATCTTGAAGGGGTGACCAAGAAGATTGATGAGGGCAGGATGATAGACTTTGTCTTAATGAACATTGCAAGGCCTTGTCAAGGTACTGGTCTGGAAGGATAGATCACATGGGATCCAGGGAGAGCTTGATAAATTAATACAAAATTGACTTGGTGGTAGAAGTCAGAGGGTGATAGAGGAGATTTCAAATTGGAGGCCGGTCCTTCATTGATATTAACGATTTAGATGGGAATGTAGGTGCATGGTTAGTAATTCTAAAGGTCATTGATTTTTAACTGAGTCTTTAGTGAGATCTTGATCAACTGGGTAAGATGGAAGTTTAAGTCACTTAAATTCGCAGTGATTTATATTGGCAGGTAAAATCACATGATAGGGCTCCAAAGAACAGAGAGAACCAAGGATACAAGTATATAATGCCCAAAAAGTAGGATCACAAATAGACAGGGGATGAAGAAGGTTTTTGGCATCCTTGCATCCTTTTACACACCTGTTTGAGATCTGTTTACATATCTATTCTTCAAATTCCCACTGACTATTGGGAAGCCTGCAGAATAAACCCATTCCTAAATTCAACCCAAATAGATTCATTGGCCAATCCCTCCAGGATATTCTTCCTGGGTATTTTTGCTATGTTCTCTTTGATCATGTGCAACATCCCTCTTCTTTTGCATTCCCTTCTGTCATGCCTGAAACGTCTATATTCTTGAACATTAAACTGCTTGTGATGCCCTTCTACGATGGCAACAATATCATAATCCCATGTGCTGATCCACGATAATTTGTCATCTTAAAACCAATTCAATGGTTTAGTGCCAAATATATGCCATGGAGATATTTTTCTCAGCCAAGAAATCTAATTGCTGATATACAGTATTAAGATGCTGCTGTTGTTAAGATTGAAAAATAACTTCATAGATAGAAAACACGAGAAATACTCAGCAGGTTAATCCGTGATTATAAGGGTTTTTCTCAGTACGAACTTGGTGTGTTAGCCATGCAAATTTGCTATGCGGCAGTGGGCATTGGATTTTGAGACTGGAACAATAACAGAATAATCTCAAGTCTCACGTCTGGAATATGGTTTTTGGATTGGAGGAAGGCCAGTGACAATATAAATGTTTTACATGATATATTGCAGTTAATTTCGCTATACTTGGCAAGTCCAAAGAGACAGATTACTCCTGATGTCAGCACCACAACTGGAAATATTTCTGAATTTTAAGATGTGAAGGAATAATGAGCTTTGAATTAATTTTCAGAAGTGATTCACACCAACCTTAAGCACGTTAAGAGGGTGGATGAAGACATCTGGAAGTGAAGGTTTTTGTTGCATGACCATGAAAATTTATATGTACCAATGGCAGCAAACTATAATCAGATCAACATAGGAACATTTTTCTAGATTTAATGGATTATTATTCATTACTAATGCTGTTAAGAATTGTGCAGCATTTTCTGTACATGCTCAGGCAGTTCTTCAATATTGATGGCCTCATTGAAACAGCCTGATGTTGCTACCACATGAACTGAGAATCGTTTCTATGCATTCATATGTGATAATTTAAGATTACTTTATTGTCATAAAATATAATACAAAATTTCCATTTGCATGGTGTAAGACAAACAAGGAATTGCCTTTAGTGTCGCCCAGCCCCCCCCCACCTTCAGTAAGAGATGAGAAGCAAAAGAGAGTCCCTTTAGAGGCACTGAATGTCTGTGGACTTGCCTCCAGTGCTCCCGCAGTCTCTGCAGCCGCATAGACTCCTGTTCAATCCATTGGCAGCCTAAGTTCCACATCCAAACCTCTGATATGAACAAGAATCCTAGCACCCAAGGCCCTTCGGAAGCCCTTCTGCACCCTCTCAAATTCTGGCTCTGATACATTGTTACCACAAGCTAGCCCAGCAGTCTGCAGCATGTGTGGATCTCCTGACTGCAAGCCCGTCAACAGCCTGGGTGGGTCCCTCAGCCTTTAAGCCCCTCCCTGGTTCCCTGCCTGTATGATAGTCTCCACTGCTTTTCCATCTCAACAGGAGGTGTTCTCCCTACTTCTGGTGTCCTGAGCCTATCTGCTACTTCCTGGAGCCTGCAGTCCCTCGAGGCCGCTGCTGAGCACAGGGCCGCCATCTTGGGTACAGATGCCCGCGGTGGCAGGATTTTACTTAAAACGCACTGTTGGCTCCGTTAACAGGCAGTTTAAAGCCTGTACGAAGCTGCCATTATTAGGGGCAGACGGTTGAATCCTTCGAAGCAGCGCTGTGTCTCTGCTCTTTGCTCACCCGAGTCTGCCTATAAGGGACAGTTCAATGACCTGTTATTTTTACTTTTGTCTTTTTCCAACGTCACAAATCAGTAAGATTGTGATTCTAATTTAGTTACTATAATTATATTTTTGGAGCTTGTCGTCTTCATAATTAGCTAAAAGACCAAAACGATCAAAGCCCAGAGAGAGATAGCTATTCAAGACGCACAATCATTACAAGCTGTACATGTGGTGTTCACCATATTGGTAAAAGCTGAAACATTTGTTTGAGGTTCCATCTGCAAGATCCTTCTGGCTGATGAAAATCCAGGTCTATATGAAATCAAACAGATTTTCATATCAGTTGATGAATGGATTTTATTTCTCGAAAGAACAGGCGCTCAGCCCAATGAGAATGTTCTCAAGCAGACTGTTACCTTTGACCAAAAATAAATCAATTCTTTCGACTCTGTTTTGACTCAGATCACAAGTGGTACAGCATGCAATATTCAATCCAAGCAGGTTGACCTTAAGATTGAGGCAAATATTCTAATGATGAGTTATTACCAAATAAAAACACTAATTATTTCAGGAGATATGAGAGTTTATTGTCATACACATAAGTACACTGATTATGTAACTTCACATCAAGCATGAGATCCTGGAAATGGCAGAGCAATTGTGATAGTAATTAACCTGTTTTTCTTTCTTTGGCTTGGCTTCGCGGACGAAGATTTATGGAGGGGGTAAATGTCCACGTCAGCTGCAGGCTCGTTTGTGGCTGACAAGTCCGATGTGGGACAGGCAGACACGGTTGCAGCGGTTGCAGGGGAAAATTGGTGGGTTGGGGTTGGGTGTTGGGTTTTTCCTCCTTTGCCTTTTGTCAGTGAGGTGGGCTCTGCGGTCTTCTTCAAAGGAGGTTGCTGCCCGCCGAACTGTGAGGCGCGGTTTGAGGCGATATCAGCCCACTGGCGGTGGTCAATGTGGCAGTCCTTGTACCTCTTCTTTGGTGCACCTCTGTCACGGTGGCCAGTGGAGAGCTCGCCATATAACACGATCTTGGGAAGGCGATGGTCCTCCATTCTGGAGATGTGACCCACCCAGCGCAGCTGGATCTTCAGCAGCGTGGACTCGATGCTGTCGACCTCTGCCATCTCGAGTACTTCGACGTTAGGGATGAAGGCGCTCCAATGAATGTTGAGGATGGAGCGGAGACAACGCTGGTGGAAGTGTTCTAGGAGCCGTAGGTGATGCCGGTAGAGGACCCATGATTCAGAGCCGAACAGGAGTGTGGGTATGACAACGGCTCTGTATATGCTTATCTTTGTGAGGTTTTTCAGTTGGTTGTTTTTCCAGACTCTTTTGTGTAGTCTTCCAAAGGCGCTATTTGCCTTGGCGAGTCTGTTGTCTATCTCGTTGTCGATCCTTGCATCTGATGAAATGGTGCAGCCGAGATAGGTAAACTGGTTGACCGTTTTGAGTTTTGTGTGCCCGATGGAGATGTGGGGGGGCTGGTAGTCATGGTAGGGAGCTGGCTGATGGAGGACCTCAGTTTTCTTCAGGCTGACTTCCAGGCCAAACATTTTGGCAGTTTCTGCAAAACAGGATGTCAAGCACTGAAGAGCTGGCTCTGAATGGGCAACTAAAGCGGCATCATCTGCAAATACACAAGAGAAACTTGTCCGCAAACTACTCTTTGCAGACGAATTAACCTGTGCTCATTGTATAATTACATGTAGAATGTTAAATTTGTGGTAACTGCAAATTGTACGATTTCTGCAACCAACACAGCTCACATTGCATCTGGCTGCACACATAAGATGGAGGACCAGTAATTTTCCGCAACATGAACTACTTAAAATTGACTGACACATCATCAAGTAGAGATGCATTCACAGGACCCTACTTAAAACTTCAAACTACCATCACATATACCACCTCTAACCTCATCACATCTGGCATTTCTCTCCCAAGACATCCAACCTCATTGTTTCCCAACCCTGCACTGCCTGGTTCTACCTCATAGACAAGATCCATAGATCCATTGTTTCTGCTTGCTCCTACCCCACTGAATTGGTATCATCTTACCTTGACTTCATTCCCCACCCCCACCTCCGCGGACCAGTTCCTCCCCACCTATATCTACAATACCTTAGATGCCCTCCATCTTTTCAACAATTTCCAATTTTCTGACCTCGACCACCTCATTTTCATATGGACATTCGAATCTCTATACATCTTCATTTCTTGTACCAAAGGTCTCAAAGTCCTTTGTTTCTTTCTCAATAAAAAACCCATCAGTCCTCCTCCACCCAAAACTTGTTTTCACCCTCAATAACCTCCTTTGACTCGTCCTACTTTCTCCAAGTCAAAGGGATAGTCATATGGGCCCCAACTATCCCTGCCTTTTTGTTAGCTATGTGGAGCAATCAATGTTACATTCCTGAACAGGCAAAGGTCCTCAACTCTTCCTCTGTTGCATTGACAACTACATTGGTGGTGCCTCATGCACCCACGTTGAGCTCATCAGCTTTATCCACCTGACCTCAAATTCAGTTGGTTCATCTCTGATGACACTTTCGCCTTTCTCAATCTCTCTGCCTCCATCTCAGGAAACAAATTTTCTACAGACATTTTCTACACACCCACCACTCCCACAGCTACCTTGACTACACCTTTTCACATACTGTCCCCTATAAGGATTCCATTGCCTTCTTTCAATTCCTCCATTTACATCATATCTGCTCCCTGGATGAGGTCTTCCAATCCAGAACATCCAAGATGACATCCTTCAAACACGGTTTCCCCACCAAGAACTCAGTTCTTACCTGCATCTTCTCCACTTCCCACATATTTGGTCTGTCCTCTCTGCCCCAAGATGCAACCAGGACAGGATTCCCCTTGACTTCACAGACCACCCCTCCAGCCTCTGCATCCAACATATTATCTTCAATAATTTCCATCACCTGCAATATGATCCCACCACTGGACACATCATCCCCAATTCTCCGCTCTCCACCTTCTGTAGGGACCCCAACCTTTATGACTCCCTTGTCCACTCATCTGTTCCCACTAATCGCCCACTTGGTACTGACCCCTGTGACCACAGGAAGTGTTGCACTTGTGCCCACATCTCATCGTGATTCAGGTTCGCAAGGAACACCACTTATGGATTTTTGGGGATGAACTACTGCATCTAGTGCTGCCATTGTGACCTTCTCTACATTGGAAACAAACTGGGAGATAATTTCGCTGAGCTCATTCACCCTGACTGCAGTAATGAAGGGATCTTCTGGTAGCCAACCATTTCATTTCTGCACCCCATTCCCATGCCAACATGTCTGTCCATGGCTTCATTGCAATGCCAAACCAAGGCCACCTGTAAAATGGAGGAGCAACACTTGATATTCCATCTGGGCACTCTCCAGCTGGATGGAATTAACATCGAGTTCTCTAATTTCTGTTAGGCCACTTCCTTATCTTCCCCATCCCTCTGTCCAGCTCTCCACTCCCTTCCCTCTCCATTCAGAAAACCTACCCCTATCACTTTTCACCTTTTTCTCATGTGACCTCCCACCCATATCAACCTGTGAACCCCCCTGCTTCTCCCCTACCCCTTCCCTCACGATTTTCATCAGACGGCCATCTGCTTTTTGCTCATACCTTGATGAAGGGCTCAGGCCTGAAACATTGATTATGTATCTTTATCTTTGCTACCTAAAGAACAGTGTGTAACTCAGGGTTGGCGCCAGAACAAGTGTTAGCGGGGGCATTGGGTAACCACATGGGGGCACACTCTTCTGCTCTAAAACTCGTTCGGTGGTGCCACGGTGTGATGCCACATATGCATGGGCATTGCATGCGTTACAACGCACCTTCCCTTCTGATGTCAAGCATGTAAGTATTTTTCCTTTCCTATTTCTGTTTGTATTTCATTTAAATTAATTTAGAGATCAGGTAAGTTTTACATTTTAATGAAAAACGTTTTGAGTGTTTCGTGCTAAAGGCATAGCCTGAGGGTGGATGTGTAACTGTACATGGTTGTAGGCGGGCACAAGACCTTGGTTTGGGGGGTGATGCTCACAAATGGCCCCCCCTCCGGTGCTGATGCTGGTGTGATTTGCTGAGTTTTTTTTGCTGTACAGTTGCTGGGATTCATTAGCCAAGTGAATTAGGACTTCCTGTACTTTCATTCATGGAATCATGGAATGTGAATGCTTGAGAAGTGTTCAATTTCTTTCCAAAATTGGTATAATTCTTGTGCATAAGGTACTATCAAAATATCATAAGGTAGGGGAGGTTTCAGTGTTTTTAATGTTTACCTGAAAACATGCCTTGTTTTCTATAGCTTTGTTACACAGAGGAAAGATCTTCTGGATGCATCAAAAACAGTGTACAGGAACTGACATGGATCTGATTGGTTGAATGGTCTTCTGTGCCACTGTGAGGGAGGTCTCTAGAAATATAACTTGGTGAGATGAGTCTCCACCATTCTTAGGACAGATACATCTAACTACTGCAAGTTCTTTATATTACTGCCTTTCAAAATTAATCATATTTTTAAAAAAGATTATATATCATATCTGATCAACCAGCAAGCAACTGCTAAATGAAAAATGATAGCATGAAGTCAAATGTGGCCATTAAAACTTAAACACCTCCTTCAAAATAACATTAAATTATCACCTTAAGAATTTTTATCCCTGTGAAATCAAGTTAACCATGCTGAAATCCCAAAGTACTTTTCAGGAAATTAGCTTTTCCTTTCGCTCCACAGTTTCAGCTGTCCTCAATTTGTTCAATTTAAAATCATCTGATTTATTAATTACTTGTGGAATGAGAGGTAGACAACACACACACACACACAAGATAAATGCACGTGTAATATACTTCTAATAAATGACTGTGAATTACGTGTACATTTGCTTATAGCACATCCATGGATCCATTGAAGTATTTAGAAAAGAATGAAATAGTAAAGAACGAAGTATATTTGGAAACATTGCATTGGAATTATCAGGAAATTATTAATTAAACATTGTGAGAATGCCAAGCAAAGCAGTGAATCAAGTATGGACAGATAGACTCTGGTTCATCTCCATTATTTGGACACTGCCAAGAATACTGAACTACACAAGATTAAGAAATGCTTGAAGCAGACAGACACCAAGTCCTTTCATGTTAAACGATAATGAAATCCATGCTGTTGTGGAACCAAAGTCAGCATATCTATGGAGAGCTTTTGAGTCAGATGTTGGTTTGATGGTGGGGGGCGGGGGGGAGTAGTTGACAGAGGCAGAGGTTGGAAAGGCGGGGCCTCCAATTCAGGGTACATTATTTTAATTACAAAGGAAACAGCCAAGAAACTTGCAATCCCTTTTGAAGACGTTGGTGTTTGTAGAACTCGTTCAGCAATATGATCAGAGACATCTGACGTGAGTGAAACAAAAATGCCTCTCGTTAAAAAAATCCATTTGCACAAGTTGTCACCCCGTAAGATATTACATGTAACACAAATAACAATGATCCCAATCACTTTGTTTCCGCAAAGAAGCGTATGTGAAATCGCAGATTTGGCATGGTGGTATGCTGGATCCTAGCATTTAAGTGATAGAGAGGACGCTTTATATCAGAGAGTGGGTCAGCACACAGGGCCTAAGGTCATTTAAGAATTTCTGATAGAAAATCAGCTTCATTTTAACCCCGAGAACTCACTGCGGAGGACAGAACTGAAATGATGAGGGTGAACAAGCCACTGAGAAAAAATATAACCTGTTGTTCATGCATCAGCCTGTTCTGAAATAATAGAAGGTATCAGGAAACTGGATAATTCTATGCTGAGAGAGACTAGACATTCCAAGGTGGTTTGTGTTATGGGATCAAAAGCATGGTTATATTTAACATTTAATTTCCAGCACGGTGCGCCTATTAAATATTAAACAAGAATAATTACATTTTATCTAAATAGTTATAAAGATCAAGAAGCCATAAAGAAATAATGGATCATGGGCACAGTTTGATGACAGAACTTTGTGTGAGAGACCTTCATGTTGTCTTGCAGAAAACAATGTGGTGCATGGAATTATGACTATTTCTGATACAGGAATAAGAATGATCATTTTAATCACCAGGGTCATACTGTCGTGGCAGCTGCAAAAGTTTAGAAGAGCAACAGAGGCTGTGAGATTGACATCTAAACAGCATGAAGACATTGTCATGTCGAATGCATGAGAATTGTGAATGAGCACCATGTGTAGTGAAAGCATAGAATTTGTAAACTTCTATAGCCCCATTCATACTGGCACTTTAGCCCAGTAATTAACTGCCGTTAAAGTGCCTGTGTGAACGCTCGTGAACTAGCATGCAGGTATCAGATCGCCCCGGGGATGAACTGCCTAGGGAGGGTGTATCATCGCTGATTCATTTTGAATTGGTGTACTAGTTAGCCCAGTGTGAAAGGGACAGGGGGTACTCAAGAAGTCACTGGTGGAGGACAGGTGCCTCTCTGCTCTGGAACACCGGGCAGTGAGTGTGAAAGGATGCAGATAATCAGTTAACATTGGTCCTATGTGAATGGCAAAAATGGCATTTTGAACTGGTTTGTTGAACCGCCAATTTACCAGTTAGCCAATGCGAAAAGGGCTAATGGTTCTATAGGTCAGTGGCATTAGAGGAATGATGTTTCAGCACAGACTAGAAGGGCCAAATAGCCTGTTTTCTGTGCTGTATTTTTCTATGGTTACTATGGTTCCATTAATCAGAAAATGGTACTATTGAAACACAAGTGATTGTATGGGATATAACTGAAGAGTTAGAAGGAAAATACAGGATGTAACTTTGTTTTGCTTTTCTCATCCTTAGCTTCAGTTGGTTACTTCTTATGCAAATTCCAGCCATGTCACTTTTATAGGTTACACAATTTCTTTTTTTACATTGCAAGATATTCTGTTGTATTGAATTAAATGAGGGCATTTGTTCCCCTTTTCTCAGCAGCCTTACAATTAATCCTTCCAATCAAATGTAACATCTTCTCATTCATTGCAACTGGGCTCTTAAGTAACTGAGACTCAAAAATGCTGGAAACAAAGATATATGACCAATGTTCCGGGCCTGAGCCCTTTGTCAAGGTATATATCTGCCCCCTATGGACACTGTGAGGCCTGCTGAGCTTCTCCAGCACTTTTGTGTATTCATTCCAATCACATACTTTCTGGTTGGACTCTTAAGTAATTGAGGTGACATTGGTTTTCAGAAAAGAAACAGGTTTCATTAAATGGGCTGAATTTTCTCACTGAACTGCACTTCCATGTGAGACAGTAATATCTAGTGAGATGCTGGAAAATGTGCGGTACTTCAAACAGAACAAACAGTTGATTACAATGAAGAGTTCTACTCCTCTCCTCCAAATATATCCAGCACAGATGGGAAGGAGAATCTGAGGTGACACATTGCTTAACTAGGTGGGCAAAGGTAAGAGTCGTTTCAGGATTCAGAATTGTTGTTCCACTTCATGAAAGAAATGTTATTCTGCAGCATTACACAGAAGATTCCCCAGTATATCTCATATCCCCTTATTCCCCTTATTTCATTTGATACTTTTGTGTACTGGAGAAGCTATGAGTATAGATTGAAGTTCCAGTAGTTAACATATACAGTCAAAAGAACTGTCATAAGGCATACATGACTTGATAGAGTGAGATCTAAAACTCAAGTGATTTATTCACATAGTTCAGTAGTTCTCAACCTTTTACTTTCCACTCACATACCACTTTAAGTATTCCCTATGCCATAAATGTTCTGTGATTAGTAAGTGATTGCTTCAGGTGGATGTGAGTAGGAAGGGAAGGTTGAGAAGCACTGCTCTAGACCCAATTATTACTGAAATATTTTGCTTGAGAAAAATTGCCATTGGCCCATTTCCTTTGGAGTTATGAAACTGTGCACATAACGAGTCAATTTGGAATGATTAAAACAGTGGTTTTCAACCTTTTTCTTTCCATCCACATACCACCTTAAGCAATCCCTTGTTAATCACAGAACACTTATGGCATAGGGAAATACTTAAAGTGATATGTGAGTGGAAAGTAAAAGGTTGGGAACCACTGACATAGTACATGGACCAAGCAGTAGTCCAGTCAAAGCTGTACAGAGCTTACATTTGACCATATATGGCTATAGTGGACATTCCTTGGGTACTAATTATGCACATAAAACAAAGAGGTTAATGACTTAGCATAATTACAGTCTCGGATATTACAATGCATCAGCATGAATGATGTCTTATAGGATACTACAGGCAACTGATAATTTCTTAGTAAAACTAAACAGAACTGAAAACATTACTCCCAATTACTTTTTGAAATACAATTTCTGTAAAAATAAAAGGCCCAAACCTTCAGCAGGTTGGACAACATCTGTGGAGAGAAAAATGGAATTAAAGACTGTTGGCTGAATGCTTTAGCTATTTAGTTGTTTATCATTTTCCACAAGAGCAGTGCCACATTTCAAAGACACTTCATTGCTTATAGTTCAGTTGGGGTTCCTCAAATTAGGAATGATAATGTACAAATGCCAATGTTTTGATTCTTTAACAAATGCTTGAGGCCCAATGTCTGATTTTATTTACCATCCTTGAAAGAGATAGAAAAGAATTTGTGCTTTCCATAATCAATACTTCTAACACAAGAATTCCAAAATCAAATCTGTTTTGGTCTTGAAAATGAAGATAATGTACACTCTTTATAATGGTTAGATTAAAAAGAAAATACCCAAACCTAACATCAAGACAGATAACTTTCAAAAGCATTTCATTGGTAAGTGAATTGTCCTTTCCTAGTTACCTTTATAGGGTCCTAACTTTCAGCATATTTATTCCTCATTGGACAAATGATTTTCAGGTCTTTATGGCTTTTATTTGAATAAGATGGTGTGCTATTTCTGCTAGCCTCTTATCAACCAACTATCTCAAGTATGAAACACTCATGTGATGTGTTCTCATATCCAATCTCTAAGCTTTCCAGTGCACTCCAAATTTTCTCATCAACTAGTTGATGTACAAATATTTCTACAGTTCAATATTTTGTTTTGGACTCAAGGATGTTGGGTTGTGCACAGGCAACTTGGAGAGCTTCTCGATCTCGTGCTGAAATGCAGAGCCTCTATTCTCTATGTCTGAGCCAAGGCAGTATTGAAATTCTGCTGAAGTATGTTGACCCTTATGCTTAGCTTGTGAAGCTGAAGGAAGATAAGTGTCTGCATATAAAATATCTTCTAAATTATCATAAAGTAATGTAACCATGAGCATGAGGTTACTCAGGTTACACTGAAAAAAGTCTCTTCACTTGGTTTATGAAAATGTTCAAATTTCAGAATAATTTCCATGAAAAAACAACTTTACTCAAACTTTTAAAGTTTCAACACCATCTGAAGCCTCATATTAAGAGTCATGTTTTGCAAACACTAATATGATTTGATTTTAATGAGCCTTCAGATGAATATTGAATTTCCATCAGAACAGAGAAACAACTTTATGATGCCAAACCTTTGGAGCATACAAATTGCCTTCAAATTCTCTGAGGGATTCACCAACTGTGTAAATTGCAAATTTGCTTTAAACTTCACAAGACCCAAAAGGCTTTTAACACAATCCAGCTGGCAAACAATCTGAGAGATATGTGGCAAAGCTTTGTGAGGGTCCAGTGAACCCATTCTGAAATCACATGCCAAATCGATGCATACAAGAGTGAATAGATAGTGAAAATGCAAACTCTTGAGCCTTGACTTAAATATGGCAGTATAAGGAGTGTTTTTAAGTGTGTAGTGGAATGGAAACAATATACTGTGGCCAAACATACAGTAACATCAGTATTGAGGAGCATTAATAATCAGTTCTTTACTGGACAGCAGTTGGCTACTCTATGGAGGCAACATTGTTCACTTGCCTGACACCAAATTCCTGAAAGGGACACTCCATTCTGATTTCTGACCTAGGAATTGATGACCAGTCAGCCAGAGAGAAATATTCCAAAGATTTGATTAAAGCTTCTTAAAGAAATGGCACATTTCCAAAAACTACTGGGACCATAGCATCAAAGTGTAAAAGGATCTAATTTGGGATGGTAATGAGAAATTCAAAGCTATGTATTTTGTCCACTTTCTGGTCAACATTCATATCATTAGTCCCCTCAGAATTCACCAAACCAGAGAGGGCTGCTTATAAATGTAGGAGACTGAAGAGTTGTATTAGGGTGCCATCATTCACGTTGAAATATGAGTGTGAATTAGATAAAGTGCAGGCCTATTAGTCGGATACAGAAATTTGAATACAGTGTCATAGATCGACTTAATAGCAAAATTACTGTGCCTTACAACTAATAGTAAATACATGAGGCTGAAAAAGACAGGAATGTATTGAATTAGCAATAGTGTACAGAATGCCACATTGCCAGAAAATAGTTTTGGAAATTGGAATCAAGTCGGGAAAATCAAAAATGATATTTTAAACTTCTGCTAAGTTGTTCAATAGTTATGATTGAATAAAGTATTCAAATCCCAGAAAATAGAGCTGTAATCAATATTTTACTCACATCTGTCTCACTGCAATGACTGAAAAATTGGGTTTCTTTTGATTGGGCTTTGAATAATCTTGAAATTTAAGTTTTAGTAAGAGCTGATTTGAATTTGATATTTTGTTGTGCCTGTCAATTGTATAAACTTGATTTATTTTCTATGTATTTGAAGTACATTTTTAAATAATTTTTTTTACCAAACTGCTGGGAGGAAAAAAACTTGTTAGAGTAATTTAGTGCAATTATAAGATGGGAAGACTGTAAATTAGAAGCATAATGATGACATCAAGGAGCAGATATGTCAGATTTAATGATAATTCTCTTGAGATGATAAGATGATAAAAAATAAATGATGATTTTGGGAATTTATCAAATTGTGAAGTTGTATTTGAGAAGGTAGCAGGTCGATGTATAGCCCTGAATGGTACGTTACCATTTCCTCACTTCCATCACTGGTGTTGATTTTCTCCAATTGATTGTAACTTACAACATTTTTGTTGTAATATGTGACATTCTGTATATTAGTACAGATTCCAGTACCCAGTAGGTCATTACAATGTCTGCTTTGCATGGGAGAGTCTCCTAAATGGATCATTTTTTTCTATACCTTTGAATCAGTATAACTATTTGAGGGTATTAACCTTAATAGGATTAATAATTTTCTTTACATCTGAATCTCAGGGAAACTTACAAGAATGACATGAGGTCCTTGTCAAACATCTCACTAAAGTCCAACGTCCACTGCCTTTTCCTCATTACCACTTTTGTCACCTCCTCAAAAAAATGAATTAAATTGGTAAGAAATGACCTGCTCCTCACAGAGCTATGTTGACTGTCCCTCATCTGACATGACTTTTCAAATGTGCATAAATCCTGTCCTTTAAGTAACTTTTCCAATAGTTTCCCTATGATTGATGTGAGGCTTACTGACATAAGTCCTGGATTATCCTTTCATCCCTCTTGAATAAAAATACATTAGCTAATTTTTCAGTCCTCCTGGAACTCACCTGTCACTAGTGAGGATGCAGAGATCTTTGTCAGGACCCCAGCAATAGAATCAAAGAAACAAGGAACATTACAGCACAGAAACAGGCCCTTCTGCCCATGTAGTTGGCACTGAACTATTTACTCCACCATGTCCCATCGACTCACAACCAGACCATAGCTTTTCAATCTCCTCTCATTCATGCACCTATCTAATTTTCTTTTGAGTCGAAATCTAACCCACATCCACCACATCTGCAGACAACTTATTCCACACTTTCAAAACCCTCTGAGTGAAGAAATTTCCCCTGATGTTCCTGTGAAACACTTCACCTCTCACCCTTACCCTACATCTTCTAGTCCTTGTCTCACCCAACCTCAGTGGAAAAAGCCTGTAGCATTTGCCCTATCTGTATCCCCCGTGATTTTGTCTTCCTCTATCAATTTTCCCTCCTAACATATTCAGCCTTTCCCTATAACTCAATACTTCAAGCCCTTGCAATGACCTTATAAATTTTCTCTGCACCTTTTCAATTTTATTAGTATTATTCCTGTAGGAAGGTGACCAAATCTGCACACATTACCAAATTTGGCATCACCAGTGTCTTGTATAACAATCAACATTTGAAGGTAATTGTGCAAAAACCCTATCTACCTTTGTCGCCACTTTCAAGGAATTTATAGAACACAGAACATTACAGCAGACTACAAGCCCTTTGGCTCAAGATATTGTGCCGTCCTAAATACACCGACCAAAAAAAAGTACATGGTATAAAAATAACACTGTTAAGTATCCTACCATTAACCATCAAGTTTAAATTTCAGTTAAATATAAATTACTAAATACTATTTTTTTTGTTATTTACAGATTAGCTTTTTTGTGATCTCAATCGCATACATTCCCTATGAGCACTGATAAGAATTTAATAGATGTAATTTTTAATTTACAATCTTTTTATAAAGGATCAATATCTAACATATGCCATGTTGTTGGGAATAAGAGAGGCCCTTTAGATAAAATTTAAAAAGGCTGGGAACAGGACCTACAGCTTTTAATCTCTGAAGAAACTTGGATTTAAATTTTCTAATTGGTAATATCTCATCTTTATGTGCCCACCAATCGCGCCTACAATTTAAAATAGTCCATAGAGCTCACATGTCCAAAGTCAAATTATCTTGTATTTATGTGGATGTATCTCCTTGTTGTGATAGATACAGCAATGGAGATGTTTAATTCATATGTTTTGGACATGCCAGAGCCTTGAGAAATACTGGAATGAAATATTTCAAACTTCTTCTGTACTTTCTAAAATTAATTTTAAGACTAATCCTTTAACTGCTTTGTTTTGTATTATTGGAGAGAGTGGCTTTACTCTAATGGCATCTGATCTGCATGTATTAGCTTTTATTTCTCTTATGGCTAGGGCAGGCGGTGTTGCTCAGATGGAGGGACGTTGTTCCGCCTACTTGCACTCAATGGCCACATGATGTCATGTTTAAATTTAGAGAAGATTAAATGCTCAATATCTGATTTGAATTAAAATCTTTGAACTCTGCGGGGACCTTTTATGAATTATTTTCAGATTCTCTGAGTGGATATGAATGCAAAAGCTTTGATTAATAAGGTAATTTATCATTTTGATTAGGAATTCTTTTTTTCTCTCCTTGCCAAACAGCCTCGTTTTGGAAGTGGGTTTAGATCTTTTTTTATATATAATAAAATAAAAGTTTTACTGTAATATAATTTGTTTAACTGAGAATGTGGGGCACCTTAGATGAGCTGGTGTAGGATACTATTTTTTTAAACTTTTAATATGTATTCTTATGTTCTCTGTATTTTTCAATGTGTAAATTTAATTTCAATTTCAATAAAAATACTGAAAAAGAAATTAAGTTTGACCTTTCAAAATGCATCATCTCACATTTAATCTGGATCAAATTTCATCTGCCACTTTTCCACCCATCTCTATATCCTGTTGTAACCTCCATCCCTATCCACAACACTTCCAACCAGAGGCAGATTCACCATTAGGCAGAGTAGGCTGAACCCTAGGGGCACAGAAGGTAAGGGGGCTTGTCACAACTACTGGTACACTAATGTAACCATTTGTCAATATAAGCACACATTTGTCCACCCGTCATTCAAGGCTCATGGAAGTACCACATTCACCTGTCAATCAGTCCCATCTATCAATTCAGGCTTTACCAGTCCCAATGCAACCTGTCAACCAATGCTCGCGTTTGTATGTGCGTGAGTCTGAGGTCTGCCTCCTGCAGAGCTCAGGCTCATGCAGCATCAGTCACGGGAGGTTTACTTTTTCAAAAAAGACTCCCTCTTGCGGGGTGCAGTACTTCTGGAGCTCACCAGAGTGCCGCTCCTGCACCTCTGTTAAAAAAAAGGCAAAATAAACAAGCAGGGAATTTGAACTAGTGGGGAATTTAACAGCAGCTGCAATATTAAATACAGAGGATTTTATGGAAGCTGGTGTTGGGGTGGGAGATGGGGTGGTGGCTGGGCCAGGTGAAAAATTACACTAATAAGTGGAGAACACACTTAACTGGAAGTTGGCGTGGAGTGTCATGGAAAAGACAGAGTGAGAGGGAGGCAAGAAGGAAGAGAGACAATATAAAATAGAGCAAAATTCTTAACCTGGGGAACATCCAGAGAGATGTCAGTATTTTTACCCATAATGCAAAGCAGTGCAGAAACCATTTCTTCTCACCCGCCTTAAAACGAATACACGAACTGTAATTAAGCCATGTGATCTCCTGTAATGGCATCATCAGGCACAGCACCCGCTCACTCATCCCTGCTCCTCATCTTCCACCAATGCTTGACTTTGGAAATCTGTCACTCTCTCAGACCCCCCCCCCTCCCGCAGGCCAATTTCCACCACATGTCCCATTCTTCCTGTTAGTCATGTTCCAGGGGGAGGGGGAGCACACTTCTTTTGCAAAAATGGCTTCTGTAAAGTAAAGTTTGGTTTGATTTTAATGGGTTTTCCTCCCCCCTCCAACCAAACGGCAGCTGGTGTATTCCCAACACATACCCAGCGGATAAATTTAGAATATGCAAGGGCATCGTGCTCAAAGACTAATAAATGGAACAATTTCACTTTATTCTATTCAACGAAGAGTGGAGGCCACGGGGCAGGGCGGCAAGGTCAGGGGGGAGGGGCTCACTAAAGCTCAGTTTATGGCCCGGGTGGTAGTTAATCCACTGCTTCCAACCTTCGTATCATCCACAAACTTACTGCCCCATCCCTCTGCTTCTTTGTCTAGGTCATTCATAAATATTACAAAGAGCAGGGGTCCCAGAACAGATCCCTGCAGAACTTCAGGGATCATATGGAACTATGGATCTGTATTCCCAGATCCTTCTGTTCTGCCACGCTCTGTAATTCGCTACTATTTACTGTGAAAGTCTTTCCCTGGTTTGACTTTCCAAAGTGCAACACCACACTCTTGACCACATTAAATTCCATCTACAATTTTATAGCCCATTTTTCCAGCTGGTGCAGATCCTGCTGCAAGCTTTGAAAGTCTTTCTTGCTGTCCACAACGCCTCCAATCTTAGTGTCATTTAAATCAACAATGAACCCAGCACTGATCCCTGAAGTATGCCACTCATCACAGGGCTCCAGTCAGAAAGGCAACCCTCTACTACCCCTCTCTGGCTTCTCCCACAAAGCCAATGCCTAATTCAGTTTATTAACTCATCTTGACCAATCTCCCATGCGAGAACTTGTCAAGGGTCTTAGTAAAGACCATGTACACAGCATGATGTATCGACTTTCATCTATTTTTCTGGTAATCTCCTCAAAAAACTCATTAAAAGTCAGACATGACCTACTCCACTCAAAGCCTTTTTGACTATCTCTAATCAGTTCCTGTCTATGCAAGCCCAGCATTTTAGGATTACCAGGAATTTATCCCAACTTCCCGGATTATTCTTAGAGCCTTTGTTAAACGACAGAACAATGTTAGCTATTCTCCTGTCCTCTGGCACCTTATCCATGGCCAAGGACATTTTAAATACCTTTGCTAAGGCCCCTACAGTTTCTGCATGAGCTCCCCTCAAGGTCTGAGAGAATATCTTGTTAGGCCTGGCAATTTATCTACCCTTATTTGCATCATGACAGCAAACACCTCCTCCATTGTAATTTGTATAGGATCATTTACCTCATTCCTGATTTGTTTCACTTCCATAGACTTAGTATCTGAGTAAATACAGATGCCAAAAAGATTTTAAGATCTTCCCTTTCTCTTTTGGCTCCATATATAGATTTCTGCTCTGATCTTCAATGGACCAATTTTATCCTTTGCTCTTCATATGGCTGTAGGAGCCCCTGGGATTTTCCTTTACCTTGTCTGCCAGAGCAACCTCATGCCTACTTTTAGGCCTCCTGATTTCTTTGCTGAGTGTTTTCTTCCATGTTTTAATACTCCTCAAGTACTTTATTTGTTCCTCACTGCCTAGATCTGCCAGGCACCTCTTATTAAGGAGTAAAACATGAAACTCTGCAGGCACCATGATTAAATTAAAAATAAAATGTTTGAGAAACTCAGCAGGCCAAACAGTGTAAAAAGAAAATTAAAATTTCTTCAGGATAGGGCATCCCTTGAAGATATTTCACAGAACTTTGCAGTAGACAGGAATAGAATGCAAAAGTCTGCGGACACCGAGAGTGAAGTGAAAGCACGATGCTAGTGAAACTCAGCCCGTCAAACAGCGAAGGTAAAGATATGTAAACCGATGTTTTGTGCTTGAGCCCCTTCATCAAGGTGTGGACAAAAACTGTTTGACCGGCTGAGTTTCTCCCACTTTGTGTTTTTACATGCATCTCTTCCTAAACAGGGCCTCAATATCTTTTGAAAACCAAGGTTCCTTATCTGCTAATCTTGTCTTTAATTTTGACAAAAACTCATAAATTCTGTACTTTCAAAATTTCACTTTTGAAGGTCTCCCACTTACCAAGCACAATTTTTCAAAAAAAAATCCTATCCCTATGCACACATGTCAGGCCCTTTCTCACTCCATCAAAATGGGCCTTTCTCTAATACAAGAACTCAACCTAAGAACCAGACCTATCCCTTTCCAAAATTATTTTGAAATTAATGGCATTATGATCACTAGATTCAAAGTGATCCCTTATACAAACTTCACTTGCCCTGTCTCGTTTCCTAATAGGTAATCCAGTATTGCACTTTCTCTAGTTTGGAATCTCTGTTTATTGATTAAGGAAACTTTCCTGAACACTTTTAAAAAATTCTAACCCATTCAGCTCTTTTACAGTATGAAAGGTTAAAATCGCCTACTATCATATCCTTTTGTTTCTTGCAACTCTCCGTTATCTCTCTACAAATTTGCTCCTCTCATTCCTGTTGACTATTAGATGGTCTGTAATATAATCCCATTAACATGGTCATCCCTTCCTCATTCCATAGTCTCAGTCGATGAGACTTCCAGTCTGTCCTGTAAGAGTGTGCTGTGATACTTCTCCTGACTAGGAACGCCATCCCTCCCCTGTCAATACGTCTGGAACAATAGTACCCCAGGACGACGAGCTGCTATCCTGTCCCTCCAGCAGCCAAATGTCACTAATGGCCACATGTCAAAGCTCCCCATGCTGATCCATGCTCTAAGCCAACCTGCCTTCTATACAATATTCCTTGAACTGAAATTGATGCAACTCAGAACATTATTCCCGCCATGCTCAACCCTTCTGCTTCGGAGGCAATATACCTCTTGTCTGTAGAATCTCCTCTCTGTTCCCCTAAACCTTTGAATCCTCTATCACTACAACTCACCTCTTTTTCACCCTTCCTTTCTGAGCCAAAATGCCAGACTCTGTGCCAGAAACCTGACCACTGTGGCTTGTCCCTGAGAGCTCCCCCCCACCCTCCACTACAGTAATTGAGGGGTATGACCACATACCTTTCCCCCTCCTAACAGTCACCCAGCTACCTGTTTCTTGTAACCCTTCTCGATCACTCTCTCTGGCTCCCAAATAACCTGGTGCAGTCAGTAGGGATACTGGTGACTTCCCTGCTTTCCCATATTCTCCTGGATGCTAATCCCCCAGTCACTTTGAACAATTAGAAAAAAGACCTTACCTGATCTTACCAGCACTTACCTGTGCCTTCTTACTCTATAGTCTTTTTCCCCCCCTTTTAGGCTGCTGTCACTTGTACCAGTTTCTCAGGAATCTCCCGCCAATCGCTGAGCCCCGGCTACTGTTTAAGTTTAAAGACAACTCTAGCTGAGCTCCTGACACTTATCTCTCTCAGCAATCAACCACCGTTTACTAATTCCCTATTCCCTTGCATCTTTCAAAAACCCATCATTCTGCGATGATATGACTGCTCCTCAACAGACCCAATAATACCATTTTCTTCATTTCAAAATGCCCTAACACAGGAACTTTCTCCACATAATGCTCCCTACCACTGTCCATCTCTTTCTTCTTGGTAAACACTGATGCAAAGAACTTATTGAGTACCTTACCCATTTCCTTTGATTCCAAACATAAATTTTCCCCTTTGTCATTGAGTGCTCCAATCCTCTTGTTTTTAATGTAAGTATAAAATGTTTTGGATTTTCCTCAATCCTGCCTGGCAACACCATTTCCTGGCTTGTTTTGGCCTCCTTACTGCATTGCTCCAGGGCCCTGTCCAATTGTAGTTAATGAACCTAGGTAGTAGCCTCCTTTTCTCTTTTTGACTATGCTCATGACTTCTCTTCCAAGATTCTCGTACCCTGCCATCCCTAGCCATCCTTTGAAGTGGAATATGCTGATCCTGGACTCTAATTGGTTAGTCTTTAAACTAACAGCCACATGTCAGCTGTGGGGTTGCCCAATAGCAGCTGATCCAAAGGGTTTTCCAGATTTCAGCAATGGTGTAAGGACAAATTCTACTTAATATAGAAGTGGCCCAGGCCTCTGAGGTGCTGAGTGTGATAGTCCAGATTCTATCACCAATGTGTCTATGTACAGATGGTCGTGTAGGATGACTGTGATTGGCTGAGAGTGTAGCCATGCTTACTGGCAGGTCGACAAGGATTGCTCCTAGCCAGACCAGGTCATTCTGGACTGGTTGACCAACCTACTTGTGATATGCTCCAGTCTTCGAGTTAATAAAAGCCTTGGTTTGGATCACCAAGTCTTTGGTTCTTTCGACGTGCATTACAATGAGCATGCTAACAATTGCCTTTGGGCAATTAAGAGAAGTGAAGGTAGCACTGGAATCAATTGGTTGTAGATATGATTGCACGCTGATTCTCATAAGAGTGATCGTTTTAATCTTGCATTGAGCCCGCATTGCTCTGAGACAGGAAGCCCATGAGCTGACAAGCAAATATGTTGAAACAAAATTATAGTGAGATTTAATACATGTTATAGTTGGACGTCATGAAAAACAGTTAATATTTTCTCTCACTGAAATATTTGAAAATTGTCAACATTAAATAATTATAGATATTACACAAACACAATATTTAGAGTTCCTCACCTTTTTTAATAAAACAATGAGAAGCCAGAAAATATAGGTTAAACATTGGCAAAATTAATTGTCAAGATACTCTTTTATAGGCCCCGAGGGGAAAACATCAGTCTTTGTACCTTTGACCAGAAACAAATTTTCTCAAAATCAAACATTGTAACTAAAATTTTTAGATCCTTGCATATTTCCTGCTTGCAAAATATTGCTGTCATATCTTCTTCCAAGTTTTTCTCCATGACCAATTCCAATAATTACTCTTATAATTAAGCATATCTCTACATGTTTATGAAGCATTAATTACTCTATTCCACTGCTGGTGACATCGCACTGCCATAGTCATACAAGGCCATTGCCTTAATGTATTTTACAAAGAAATCTCTGCTCTCCATCTAATTCTACATTTATATACCTTAAATTATCCTAAGGTTTTGCTGCTCAACTGGAAGTAATAATGAAACAGCAAATTTCTGAAAAAGCCAGGACAAGTGACTTTAAGATGTGAATGGCATTCAGTCTGTACACCCAAGCAAATTATTCTGTCTTTAAACCCCTTTCCACTGGATGACTGCAAGTAGTCTTGATTCCCTGATGCAATACCGTAAGAGACTGACCAGTTAAGCATGAAAACAGAATGAATAAAATATGACAAATTAATAAGACAAATAAATTGAAGGAGTATTATCATGTGGAAAATGACCATGTTGCAGACCTACTTTGTCTGACAGGCCCCTTCCCTTCTTCCAGGGCCACATGCAAATGATTATGGCAGACTTCTCTTCCTCAAGGCTCAACTTCAATTCCCTGGCTCCCGTCCTTCATTCCTTCAGCTTCTCTCGTTCAAATGTTCCTTTGGGTCAGCTCGAATTTCTTTGATAGTTTCTTATGTTTGAAGACCAGTTTTATCAAATATTTACCCTTTTTTTTAAGTGCAATCTACAATGCCGACTGCAAGATTTCATGCTTTTTTTCTTGCTATGAAGTACCTTCAACAGTTTATTAATCATTACAAATAACAGCAGCAATTTAGATTTAAAATGGGAACTATTTTGATGTATTGGTTGTGAAGCAAAAAGAAACATCCCTTTATATTTTAAATGCTCTTGGAATGTATCCCTCTTGTTGATCAGTCTAACTCACTGCCAACCTGCAATTTTGATGTTTATGCCCTAAATTTCAAACACAATGTTAACATTTATTTCTTGGGAAAATGTTTGTTGTTGGTGCCTCTGTTCAATCACTGCACTTTTGCAACTATTAGCTTTCCATTATCAAGCACCTGTTCATGATAGTCACCTCTGGCTGCTCTCTGCTCTAATGTCATTTCATTTACCAAATTAAAACCAGAAAACTTCAATCCCAGACCATATTGTATTTGATTAATTTCTAAATCATTCTTGAGTCAATTTACCATCAAGTTTTTATTGGACTGAGTTCAATTCCAGACACAATTGGAATAAGTTGTGTCGAATCTTATTGGATTCAATTTAATTTCAGACTATTGACATAATTTGCTTTCAGACGTTATTGAAAACTATTTACATCTGGTCTGTTTCAGTCATCATTTGCTCCTGCACTGTATCATATTTGCATTCCATCCACTATCAGACTAAATTCTCTTACAGCTCAGGTTGTACTTGGCCCACTCCAAATTGTTACATTTGATTCACTAACCTGCCAGTTTAGAATCCAATAACTGGAGTACAATAACACCATTAATTTGCAGACTACAAGCTCACTAAGATATTATTGACTAAATAAAATTTCAGATGACATCAGGCTGCATTTAGTTCTAAGAATGAATTTGCCTCCATTATTTTGTGAACACTTTGATGCTACAATGCACAGTAGTGTCGCCACTGTCTCGTGTCAGCAGAGACTGTGGGTCAATCCTGACCTCGAGTACTGCCTGTGTGCCATCTATACATTTTCCCAGTGCCTGCATGAGCTTTCCACTGGGACCTTTAGTTTCCTCCAATATCCCAAAGATTTGTGGGTTGGTAGGTCACTGTAAATTGTTCCTGTGTGCAGGTGAGTGGTAGAATCAATGGGAAATCGATGAGAAGGCAAGGAGAATACAAATGGAGTTAATATAGGATGAATGTAAATGGGCGATTGATGATTGTTGTGCAATCTGTTGCCTGAAGGGTCTGTTGTTGTGTTGTATTCTCTGAACCTATTTATACAGAATTTTGTTAACTGCTCTGTAATCCTCGGTTATATACTGTCAAATTTAGTAGTGTTACATTATAATTGACATTCTTTTCACTTGGGTTTGATAGCACCTCATCACAGAATTAAGAACTATTCCAAAATCCTTCAAATGCATCTGGGAGTGTAAAAACTTCTGTTGGTAGCCATCTTTACACAGTTAGACTCAGTGAACAGCTATTCTAAACAAACAAGCTCCATCTTCAAATGTATTCTTCAGTGGTTCTCAAAGTTGAGGATGCTTTTAAACATTCACTTCAATTGCCAAAAATAGCACATATTCATCAAATGTAGTTCATTTCTAAACCTGGGTCTTGAAAATGCAGATGTGGAGGTTTCATTATGTCACAGAATTGAAACCTAGCATTTAATGTTTAACAAAAAGGGGTTCCTACTTAAGTGAGGGATGAGGTGAAACTTTTTTCTCTCAAAGGATGGCAGAGTGTCAGAATTAGTCAAGAGAGAAACAGTTAATATTTTAGAAAAATAACTGGTCAGAACAAAAGAAGATTACAGGTGAAAATGTTTTAAGATGCTAAGAAAGGTTAGGTTTTGGAGAAGATGGGGTGGAAAAGAAAGAACAAGTTGATGGGTCTTAATGGAATGCAAGGGAGATTAAATGATAATGTAATTTTGTTCAAGGTTAAGGGGTGTAAAATAATAGAAGATAAGGATCGAAGAGATGTAAATGTAAAATGTTTCAGGTTCTGATAAAAGGTCTTTGACTTGAAAGAGAAATCTATTCCACAGATATTGCCTGCCCGCACTTCTCCCTCAAAAAAATTTTGCATTGGATTCTTTAAAAGTCCATTGAGTACAGACACAATCTGTTCAAATTTTCTCCATAAAATCCATCCCTAACTAAAGTAACCCTGGTGAACCTCCGCTGAGTTTCCTCCAATAAAAATAGACCTACTAAATATTCCAGAAGTAAATCACGAAAACCTGTAGACACTCAAAACGTTGGTTATTTATTTTTATCTTTGCTACTAAAGGATATTGTTTAACCCGCTGAGCTTCTCCAGCATTTTGTGTTTTTTGACTAAGTATTCCAGATGTATTCGCCTTCGTGCTTTGCACGATAATTTCCAAATTAGATTTGAACCTATCAAGGAGAAGTGGGATGGGTCAATGATCACAAAGAAACATTATTTCAATTGTTCATTATCTTTATAAATACTATTCAAGATCACCATTTCCATCTGTTTTGAATATACTTCAAAATTTGAACATACCCAGTGCTATGAATTTATTTTAAAATATAGCACAATAACAGGCGCATGAGCCACATTGCACAAATACACCCATGTGACCAATTAACCCGCTAACTCTTTGGAACATGGGAGGAAACTGGAGCACCCGGAGGAATCCCATGTGGATGTGGGGAGCACACATCAACTCCTTACAGACAGCAGTGGATTTGATGGTGCTGTGGTAGTGTTGTGCCCACTGCTGTGCTAACTGTGCTGCCCATTCAATTTTGAACACACTTTACTTCTGCAATTGCTCAGAAGAATCAGTGCCTGCCTGGAGAGATGATCAGTCTTGTCCACAATCAATATTCCTTTTTATAATTTAAGATTCACACCTGTGCTAATTTGATCGATGTAACCCGCACACTGTCTCCTCCCAATTTGATTTGTATTTTCAGAGATTGTGGGAAGCAGGAGGAGATTGTTTGAGCCCCAGTAGAGACTTTTGCGAGACACCAAAAGACGAGAGGATGATTATTTTATTTAAGAAGGGCTGCAAGAACAAGCCACGGAACTAAAAGACAGCGAACCTTCGTCAATGGGGAGAAAGTGACTGAACGAGGGTGTGAGGGACAGGACATATTCGTATTTGGAAAGGCGGGACTGTTAGAGATAGTAAGCATGGCTCTTTCATGGGAGACCATGTCTTACAAATTAGAATGTTTTTTTGAGGAGCTGACAAATTGGATTGATGAGGGTAGGGCGGTGAGCACGGTCTATATGGACTTTAGCAAGGCCTGTGATAAGAGCAACTTGTCCGTGAACTACTCTTTGCAAACGATGCCGCTTTAGTTGCCCATTCAGAGCCAGCTCTTCAGCGCTTGACGTCCTGTTTTGTGGAAACTGCCAAAATGTTTAGCCTGGAAGTCAGCCTGAAGAAAACTGAGGTCCTCCATCAGCCAGCTCCCCACCATGACTACCAGCCCCCCCACATCTCCATCGGGCACACAAAACTCAAAACGGTCAACCAGTTTACCTATCTCGGCTGCACCATTTCATCGGATGCAAGGATCGACAACGAGATAAACAACAGACTCGCCAAGGCAAATAGCACCTTTGGAAGACTACACAAAAGAGTCTGGAAAAACAACCAACTGAAAAACCTCACAAAGATTAGCGTATACAGAGCCATTGTCATACCCACACTCCTGTTCGGCTCCGAATCATGGGTCCTCTATCAGCATCACCTACGGCTCCTAGAACGCTTCCACCAGTGTTGTCTCCGCTCCATCCTCAACATTCATTGGAGCGACTTCATCCCTAACATCGAAGTACTCGAGATGGCAGAGGCCGACAGCATCAAATCCACGCTGCTGAAGATCCAACTGCGCTGGATAGGTCACGTCTCCAGAATGGAGGACCATCGCCTTCCCAAGATTGTGTTATATGGCGAGCTCTCCACTGGCCACCGTGACAGAGGTGCACCAAAGAAGAGGTACAAGGACTGCCTAAAGAAATCTCTTGGTGCCTGCCACATTGACCACCGCCAATGGGCTGATCTTGCCTCCAACCGTGCACCTTGGCACCTCACAGTTCGGCGGGCAGCAACCTCCTTTGACGAAGACCGCAGAGCCCACCTCACTGACAAAAGGCAAAGGAGGAAAAACCCAACACCCAACCCCAACCAACCAATTTTCCCTTGCAACCGCTGCAACCGTGTCTGCCTGTCCCGCATCGGACTTGTCAGCCACAATCGAGCCTGCAGCTGACGTGGACATTTACCCCTCCATAAATCTTCATCCATGAAGCCAAGCCAAAGAAAGATAATGTACAGTATGATAAGCTATTCAAGGAGTTTGGAATACATCAGATGGAGCAAATTGGATGCAAAGTTTGCTTGGTGGTCAGAGGTAGAAGATGGTAGATCCTTTTCAGATCGTAGACGTGTAACCAGTGGTGTGCTTTGAGGTCCCTTATTGTTCATAATATAAATTAATTATTTGGAAGAGAATGTAGTACTGAAATTAGTGATGTAGTGGACAACGAAGAATGTTATCTAAGGTTCCATCAGGGTTTGATCAACTGAGAAAGTATGCAACGAAATAGCTGAATAAATTTAGCCCAGAAAAGCATGGTGCGATGCATTTTGGAAGTTAAACCAGGACATATTCTGGGATTAGCAAGGCCTTGGGAATGTTATTGAACATTCCTTAGGAACAAGAATCTAATTCCCTGCAAGTGCCACAGAAGTGAAAAATGTGCATGGTGTGCTTGCTTTAAATATTTGTTTTAAATTTAGACGTACAGCATGGTAACAGGCCATTTTGGTCCATGAGCCTGTGCCGCTCAAGAACACCCAATTGACCTACACCCCCTTTTTTTGGCTGGTGTATTAAGTCTAGGAGTTGGGAGGACATGTTACAGTTAGACTAATTATTGGTCAGGCCATATATAGAGTATTGCTTGCAGTTCAGTTCCGCACGCTATAAGGATATGATTAAGCTAGAGAGCACATAGAAGACATTCACTTGTTCCCTGGTTCGGAGGGATTGACTTATAAGGAAGATTAGATAGACTGGATTTTTTTCCCCTGGAGTGAAGAACATTGAAGGAAAAAAATTATTAGACAGAGCTAATGTAGATTGTCACAATCTTTTTCCCAGGGTAGCGAAGTCCTAAACTAGAAGGCAAAGGTTGAAGGTGAGAGGTGAAAGATTTGAAGGGGATCTGAAGGGCAGGTTTTTCATATGGAAGGTGGTGGGTACATGGAATAAGCTGCCAGAAGAGTTGGGAGAGGTGGGTACAATTACAACTTTTCCCAAGACATTTAAACAGGATAGGAAGGCTCAAATATGGACCAAGCAGATTCCCTATCACTTGGCCATGCTCTATTCTCACTTATACCTTCAGGAAGAAGGTTCAGAAACCTGGTCTGGTACCTTTCAGTTCACAAACAGCTTTTTTTTTTCTTGCAGCTTTCATGATCTTGAACCTCGCCATTTCACCTGAACCATAACACCAATATGAGACCACCAAAGATCTGCTTGCTAATAACACAACATAAATTTTGCATGAACAGCCAACTGTAAATATTTATTATATATTTTATTTTATTTTTTTTAATGTTTATTCTCTTATTTTTCTATTTGTTGCTGCTTCATTGTGAAATTGTTATGAGTGTGTTTTACATAACTGGGAACCTGCAGCACATAAGATATTCAATGAATCTCTACATTGTACATGTGGATATTATGGATATGACAATAAAATCCATTAATTTGTGAACTAGTTGGTTTAAAACTAATTTATTGATGTAATGGCTATGATCATAAAAAGGGTTTGAGAAAAGATTTTGATTTATCGGTAGTTTGAAAGATTGGTGAAAGTGTTTTCCCTTTGGTAATAATTTTGATGTTAACACATTCAAAGGCAGTTGGGAAAATAATCATGTGGTGGAGCCATGATTGTTGGTTGTGTGTTGATGTGTAAATCCCGTTGACAACTAAAGTATATTTCAGATTTAAAAGTTAATTTAAAAGTCCAGTTGTTTTGTCACACAGTTCTGGGATATGAATTTTCACCAATCTTTATGTGTGAAGAACATTAAATTACTATGACAGTAGAAATTCTTGGCCCCTTGAATGGTTTATTTTGAGTTAGGTGCATGCATTCTGCAGCTCTAGTCACAAAAAGGACACATCAGAAGTATTTGTAAGGAAGGTACCGCCAATAGAACAGATGTGAAAAAAGTGAAAAACCTGGGAGAAAGTAATGGAATCCTCACACAAAGTTGGGTAGAACTCAGTTCTGAAAAAAACCTTTTGTACCTGTTTACAGAATCAGAATTTATTATCATGTACAAATCATGAAATTAGATGGTCTGCAGCAGCGTCTCAGTGCAAACATCCATACACACCACCTTACCCACATCCATACATACCTTTCTCACATCCATACACACCACCTTACACACATCCATACATGCCACCTTACATACCATGCACACATCCATATACTCTTTTCTTTGGCTTCGCTTCGTGGACGAAGATTTATGGAGGGGTAATGTCCACGTCAGCTGCAGGCTCGTTTGTGGCTGACAAGTCCAATGCGGGACAGGCAGACACGGTTGCAGCGGTTGCAAGGGAAAATTGGTTGGTTGGGGTTGGGTGTTGGGTTTTTCCTCCTTTGCCTTTTGTCAGTGAGGTGGGCTCTGCGGTCTTCTTCAAAGGAGGTTGCTGCCCGCCGAACTGTGAGGTGCCAAGATGCACGGTTGGAGGCGAGATCAGCCCACTGGCGGTGGTCAATGTGGCAGGCACCAAGAGATTTCTTTAGGCAGTCCTTGTACCTCTTCTTTGGTGCACCTCTGTCACGGTGGCCAGTGGAGAGCTCGCCATATAACACAATCTTGGGAAGGCGATGGTCCTCCATTCTGGAGACGTGACCTACCCAGCGCAGTTGGATCTTCAGCAGCGTGGATTCGATGCTGTCAGCCTCTGCCATCTCGAGTACTTCGATGTTAGGGATAAAGTCGCTCCAATGAATGTTGAGGATGGAGCGGAGACAACGCTGGTGGAAGCGTTCTAGGAGCCGTAGGTGATGCGGGTAGAGGACCCATGATTCGGAGCCGAACAGGAGTGTGGGTATGACAACGGCTCTGTATGCGCTTATCTTTGTGAGGTTTTTCAGTTGGTTGTTTTTCCAGACTCTTTTGTGTAGTCTTCCAAAGGTGCTATTTGCCTTGGCGAGTCTGTTGTCTATCTCGTTGTCGATCCTTGCATCCGATGAAATGGTGCAGCCTAGATAGGTAAACTGTGTGCCCGATGGAGAAGTGGGGGGGGGTGGGGCTGGTAGTCATGGTGGGGAGCTGGCTGATGGAGGACCTCAGTTTTCTTCAGGCTGACTTCCAGGCCAAACATTTTGGCAGTTTCCACAAAACAGGACGTCAAGCGCTGAAGAGCTGGCTCTGAATGGGCAACTAAAGCGGCATTGTCTGCAAAGAGTAGTTCACGGACAAGTTGCTCTTGTGTCTTGGTGTGAGCTTGCAGGCGCCTCAGATTGAAGAGACTGCTATCCGTGCGGTACCGGACCGTCTTCATTGTTGAGGTCTTTCATGGCTTGTTTTAGCATCATGCTGAAGAAGATTGAAAAGAGGGTTGGTGCGAGAACGCAGCCTTGCTTCACGCCATTGTTAATGGAGAAGGGTTCAGAGAGCTCATTGCTGTATCTGACCTGACCTTGTTGGTTTTCGTGCAGTTGGATAACCATGTTGAGGAACTTTGGGGGGCATTCGAGGCGCTCTAGTATTTGCCAAAGCCCTTTCCTGTTCACGGTGTCGAAGGCTTTGGTGAGGTCAACAAAGGTGATGTAGAGTCCTTTGTTTTGTTCTCTGCACTTTTCTTGGAGCTGTCTGAGGGCAAAGACCATGTCAGTAGTTCCTCTGTTTGCGCGAAAGCCGCACTGTGATTCTGGGAGAATGTTTTCGGCAACACTAGGTATTATTCTATTTAGGAGAATCCTAGCGAAGATTTGCCTGCAATAAAGAGCAGCGTGATTCCCCTGTAGTTTGAGCAGTCTGATTTATCGCCTTTGTTTTTGTACAGGGTGATGATGATGGCATCACGAAGATCCTGAGGCAGCTTTCCTTGGTCCCAGCAGAGCTTGAAAAACTTATGCAGTTTGGCATGGAGAGTTTTGCCACCAGCCTTTCAGACCTCTGGGAGGATTCCATCCATTCCTGCTGCTTTGCCACTTTTCAGTTGTTCAATTGCCTTATATGTCTCTTCCCGGGTGAGGACCTCATCCAGCTCTAGCACATCCATATACACCACACACACATCCATACACACCAGCTTACACACATCCATACACACCACCTTATAAACATACACACATCCATACACACCACCTTACACACATCTATACACACCAATTTGCACACATCCATATACACCAACTTACACACATCCATACACACTCCCTTCACACATCCATATACACCACCTTACACACATCCATATACACCACCTTACACACATCCATATACACCACCTTAAAAAAGGTGAGTGGAAAAAGTCAGGGAATGTCTTTGGTTCATTGATGTTTTTAGGAATCTGATAGCAGCAGTGAAGAACCTGTCTTTGTATTACTGAGGGCTTGTCTTTAGGCTACCGATGGTACCATAGTAAAAGATAAAGGTAAAGGTTCCATTATTGTCACCTAATACCTCATTTTAGAATGTAACATACATAAAATTCTTTAACTTTTGTCTACTGTAAGGCAGACAGAGAGTCGCCACTTTGTCAGCACCCCTCACCGAAAACTACAGCACATTTGGCACAAATTGAACAATTTAATTGGATCAAGAAAAAAATAACTCCAAAAATGCCCTTGATTCAAAATAGATTAATTCCTTTAACAATGGTTAATTTAATTCTACATGCCTGGTTTAGTAAAGGGATCAGATATGTCAAAGATTGTTATGTGCAAGGCCAATTAATGTCATTGGAACACAAAAAAAAATAAAGTATTTATAATTATACAATCTTCTGCTACTTTCAATTAAGCACTTTTTTCAGAGGTGAATTAGGACCGACCATGATTCTACCAGAGTGCAGTGAAATGGAGATTCTGATTCAAAAGGGGATTACAAAGAAATTGACATCAGTTATATATTTTTTTTTAACTTCAATTGGGGACTCCTAAACAAGAATTATATAAATCAAAACAAAGATGGGAATCAGTCTTGAATATTAGTATTGATGATAAGACCTCATCTGATTTATGTCAGGACTGCATGACCAATACAATGAATGTAAGATATCTTTTCTTTCTTTGCCTTGGCTTCGCAGACGAAGATTTATGGAGGGGGTAAAAGTCCACGTCAGCTGCAGGCTCGATTGTGGCTGACAAGTCCGATGCGGGACAGGCAGACACTGTTGCAGCGGTTGCAGGGGAAAATTGGTGGGTTGGGGTTGGGTGTTGGGTTTTTCCTCCTTTGTCTTTTGTCAGTGAGGTGGGCTCTGTGGTCTTCTTCAAAGGAGATTGCTGCCCGCCGAACTGTGAGGCGCCAAGATGCACGGTTTGAGGCGATATCAGCCCACTGGCGGTGGTCAATGTGGCCGGCACCAAGAGATTTCTTTAGGCAGTCCTTGTACCTCTTCTTTGGTGCACCTCTGTCACGGTGGCCAATGGAGAGCTCGCCATATAACACGATCTTGGGAAGGCGATGGTCCTCCATTCTGGAGACGTGACCCACCCAGCGCAGCTGGATCTTCAGCAGCGTGGACTCGATGCTGTCGGCCTCTGCCATCTCGAGTACTTCGATATTAGGGATGAAGTCGCTCCAATGAATTTTGAGGATGGAGCGGAGACAACGCTGGTGGAAGCGTTCTAGGAGCATAGACAGATGCAATATAACTTCTTGCGTCAGATACACCTTACCCCGTAGAAGTTGCATAAATTAAATTCTAATATACACGAGCTGTGTTTTAGATGTGGGGAAGAAACAGCAACCTTTTTACATTCCACTTGGCCATGCTCTAAACCAGTGGTTCCCAACCTTGTTCTTTCCACTCACATACCACTTTAAGTAATCCCAATGCTATTCGTCCTCTGTGATTAGTAAGGGATTGCTTAAGGTGGTATGTGGGTGGGAAGGGAAGGTTGAGAAGCACTGCTCTTGACCCAATTGTTACTGAAATATTTTGCTTGAGAAAAATTGTCATTGGCCCATTTCCTTTGGAGTTATGAAACTGTGTACATAACGAGTCAATTAGGTACAATTAAAACAGTGGTTTTCAACCTTTTTCTTTCCACCCAAATACTACCTTAAGCAATCCCTTACTAATCACAGAGCACCTATGACATAGGGAATACTTAAAGTGGTATGTGAGTGGAAAGAAAAAGGTTGGGAACCACTGCTCTAAACTGAAACCACTTTGGGAAAATTGAAGAATTTTATTAAAGCAGATCAATGAGAAGCAATTGCCACAAAGTCCAACATTGCTTCTCCTCAGAAATATTGTGGACACAAGTCTTAAAATGAGGCTAAGTTCCAATTAGAATTTCTTAAAATTGCATTGGGGGTGGCCAGGAAATGTATCGTGGTTACCTGGAAGTCTGATTCCCCTCTGGAATGCGGAAACGTGTTCACCTGGAGAAAATTACTTACAATTTAAGGATGACTTATGACTTCATCACCAACATCGAAGTACCCGAGCTGGCAGAGTCCGCAAGCATCGAATCCATGTTGCTGAAGACCCAACTGCGCTGGGTGGGTCACTTCTCCAGAATGGAGGACCATCACCTTCCCAAGATCGTGTTCTATGGCGAGCTCTCCACTGGCCACCGAGACAGAGGTGCACCAAAGAAGAGGTATAAGGTCTGCTTAAAGAAATCTCTTGGTGCCTGCCACATTGACCACCGCCAGTGGGCTGATATCGCCTCCAACTGTGCATCTTGGCGCCTCACAGTTTGGCAGGCAGCAACCTCCTTTGAAGAAGACCGCAGAGCCCACCTCACTGACAAAAGACAAAGGAGAAAAAACCCAACACCCAACCCCAACCCACCAATTTTCCCTTGCAACCGCTGTAACCGTGCCTGCCTGTCCCACATCGGACTTGTCTGTCACCAACGAGCCTGCAGCAGACGTGGACATACCCCTCCATAAATCTTCATCCACGAAGCCAAGCCAAAGAAAAATGAAAGATATCATGTTTTTGCAGGTATGGCAGCCATAGTTACAGAACGCAGGGTTGAATATTTAAAAAAGACAATTATTTTATTTTTGAAATTTCTATCTTTTTTCTTCCCATATTTGAGATCCAGGTTAACAATTCCTTTTTCTTTTCCTTCTTCTATCTCTCTTTTTATTTTACTTCATTCTATTTTCTTACTCACTTTTTCTTCTATTTCTTTTTTTCTTTTTCTTATCAAGGATTTTTTGTTTAGGGGAGGAGGGATGGGTTGTTTTGTTTTTGGAATTTGGACAACTTGTATCAATGATTCCTTTTCATTTATTTAATGTATTTGTGATGGTTATTTTCTTGATATTTGTTTGTCCACAAAATTAATATAAAATATTTTAAAAAAATCCTACAGCATATGGTGTTCCAAGGCAGTCTCTCCTCCAAGTACTGACCAGGCCTGAGCCTGCTTAGCTTCCGAGATCAGACAATCTCAGGCGTAATCAACCTATTAGTTGCTGTCTGTGAAGAGGGCATGGTCTGGGTGGTGGGGGTCCTTGAGGATAGAGGCTGCTTTTTTAAGATAGTGCCTCTTACAGATGTTCTTGATGGAGTGGTCTGGTCCTGTGATGTCGCAGGCCAAATTAACAACCCTCTGGTGTTTATTCTAGCCCTGAGGGTTGGCACCTCCATTCCAGGCAGTGATGCAACCATCCAGAATGCTCTCCACAGTACACCTGCAGAAGTTTGAGAGAGTCTTTGGTAACATACAGAATTTCCATCACTGTTGCCCTCTTCACTCTGCTACCATTGAGAAAAAGGTAAAAAGGTACAGGAGCCTAAAGATGAGCATTCAATGACACAAGGACAGCTTCTTCCCCGCTGCCATCAGATTCCTGAATAATCAATGAACCATAGACATTGCTTTACTTTTTGTTCACTATTATTTTTACTTGTTTATAGTAATGTTGTAAGATGGTTATAATATGAATGTTTGCCACAAAACACCAAATTTCATAACTCTTCAGGACAATAAATCCTGATTCTGAGAAGCACATTCTATGCACTCACCACTCTCTCTGTGAAAATTTTACCACTTACATCCACTTATGCCCCTTGTGTTAGCCATTTCACCCATGGGAAAAAGTCTCTGGCCATCCACATGATCAATGCCTTTCATCATCTTATAAACCTCTATCAGGTCACCCCTCATCCTCTTTTGCTCCAGAGGGAAAAAAAAGACCAAGTTCACTTAACCTATCCTCAGAAGGCAAGCTCTCCAATCCAGGCAGCATCCTTGTAAATTGTCCCGATCTTGCTGTAATGAGGAGACCAGAACTGTGCACAATATTCCAAGAGGTATCTAACTAAGGTCTTATAGAGCCACATTACCTTGTGACTCTTGAATATGCTGGCACAGTAATGAAGACCAACACACCATACACCTTCTGAACAACACTATCAACTAGTGCAGAAACTATGGACACAGACCCCAAGATCTCTCAGTTCTGGACTGCTCAGAGTCCTCGCATTAATATTCTGCCTTCAAATTTGACTTCCCAAAAAGAACCACAACACTTTTCTGGTTAAACTCCATCTGTGTATTTTCAGTCCAGCTCTGCATCCTATTAATGACCCTCTGTAATCTCTGGCAACAATCAAGACTATCCACAGCACCACCCACCTTCGTGCCATTCACAAACTTATTAATCAAACCCTTTCACTTCCTCATCAAGGAACTTTATCAAAATTACAAACAGGAAGGGTCCCAGAACAGATCCTTGTGGAACCCCACTGGTTGCTGACTTCCAGGAGGAATATGAACATATCCAACCACCTTCTTCCTTCTGTGGACAAACCAATTCTATATTCACAAAGCAAGGCTTCCTTGGATTCCATGCTTTCTTAATGAGCCTTGGAGGAGGAACCTATTCAAGTACCTTTGAAATTCAATACTTCCACCAGTCTACCATCATCAATGATCTTAGTTACATCCATAAAGAATTCAGTTAGGTTCATGAGACATGACATTTTCCCGACAAAGCCATGCTGAGAATTCCTAACCAGATGCTGCCTCTCTAAATACTTGTAAATCCTGTTTCTCAGAATTTGCCCACCACTGAAGCAATGCTCGCTAGTTGTTGCCCCCTTCCTGTTCCTGACTTCTACCATACCGACTTGATGGACAATCCTTCCACTTCCTCCTTTTCTGCAGTCATGATAGTATCCCTATGGGGGCAAAGCGGCCTCACCTCTTTTATCTCTCTCCTTGTCCTTATTGAAACATCTAAAGACCAACATGTTCAGCAACCATTCCTGCCCCTGTGCCATATTTCCATGTATTGACTCACACCTTGAGTTCATCTGCTCTATTCCTAATATGTGTTGCATTGAACCCATTTCAACCCATCCGACTTACTGAATTTATGCTCCACCCACTGAATGACCCTCCTCATGGTCTTACTACATAGAGCATCTACCATTTCACCGACTGCTCTATCATCCAATCTTACACTCTGGTTTACATCCCTCTGACTAGTTGGTTTAAACCATCTCCAACAGCAGCAATTCAGAGATTACTACCTTTCAATTTCTTGTGCAGACTGAAGTGAGGACGGTTTTGATGGTGGTTTTGAGGATGAGATACCAGTACAAGGAAAATTAACATTTCTAAGATGGCAGAAGACCCTGGATGCATTGCAGAAATAAGTGGGAAGGGACATAGAAGAAACATTAGTTAAAATATAAGATATATAGTTGAATCTCTTTATCTGTTTGTGGCCAGAAGTAGATGCAGGATTTCTTGTGATTTATGGAGTTGGAAGTTTGTGGGTGGATAATTTTGAGACAGTTAAAAAAAATATGGTTGAATGATTAGTGCTGGAGTCATATAATAAGGGAACAAGGAAGTATTAGAAAATTCTTCAAGGGCTAATCAACCAGAGAACTGTTTTTCTCAGCAGTTTTAATAATGTGTGTGATTTTGTCCTACCTCATTCTGTGACTGAGTAAAAACAATACCTCTGTGATGAGCACCTTAGTATGTTGTACTATATGCTAAAGCTAGTTTGTAAAAGTACATTTCTGTTGACTTGTCTACATATTGGGTTAGGGTTTCTAACTTGGGGCAGTGCGGTTGGTGTAGCGGTTAGCACAGTGCCTTTACAGCGCCAGCAATCAGGACTGCAGTCCGAATCCTGCTCTGTCTGAAAGGAGTTTGTACATTCTTCCCACGTCTGCTTGGGTTTTCGCCCGGGGATTAGGGTTTCCTCCCGCGGTTCAAAACGTACCGGGGGTGTAATGTTAATTGGGCGGCACAAACTCTTGGTCCGAAATGGCCTGTAACTGTGCTGTATGTCTAAACTAAAAATTAAAATTCAACAATATAAAATAATATATGATCACCAAAGTTAAATATTGGAAGTTAATGTGATAGCAGCTACCATAATGACATTATGACATCAGAGCCTGTCACCTTGTCCTTGTTGGTTGTAATCTCTGGTTTGGGAAGATCTACCAATGAGCCTTGGTGAATAAATGCAGTGCAAATTGTAGATATACCCCTACAGCCAGTGCATACAGTTGATGAATAACAGAAACATTTAACAGGTAGTGGTTGTGACCTGGCCTGTTATGAAAAGTATTAAACCGTGTAAGTTTTTAAGACCTGCATTCATCTTAAGGAGCATATTCTATCAGACTTCTGATCTTGTGCAGATGATGAAAAGGTAGTAAATGACTTACTCATCACAAGATTCCCTAGGTGATGAATGTGGGATCTTACAATGCATTCCTATGGAATGTTGAGGATATGAAGTTTGGTGTTGCTTGTCATATGTGAATGATACTTTCCACTTTTCAGTCCATGCATGAGAATTGTTTATGACCTGAGATGTTCTGAAATGTAAGGAAATTATTAAAGTGGAAAGGATGCAGAAAGGTTAACAACAATGTTTCTGGGATTGGAGGGTTTGAGTTGTGATGAAGGGTAGGATAGGCTAATAAGGGGTGACCTTATCTTAACATCATTGGGAGCATAGATAAGGTGAACAGTCACAGGCTTCTCCCCAGAGTAAGGGTCAGAAACTAGAGGGCATAGGTTTGAGGGGAGAGGGGTGGGGTGGGGGAGGGGGAAGATTGAGAAAAGATCTGAAGGGAAACCTTTTCACTCAAAGGGTGATGGAATGAGCTGCCAGAGGAAATGTAGAGAGGTGCAGTATTTAAATCCCATTTGAACAGGTATATGGATAGGAAAGGGATAGAAATAATATGGGGAACTTGGTTTGCATGAACAAGTTGGGCGGAAGGATCTGTTCCAATGCTCTATGGGTCTCTGACTCCACAAGCATAGATCACATTAAGGAATTACAAATGGAAAGAAGGTCATTGATCGAGCAGCTGTAGATATTTGGACCTGGGATAGTGCCTAGAAGCACCTCAGCAGTGACCTGCAGCTTAATCTGCATCAAGTCCAACTATTTTCCTTCGTGTAAGTTCAGCCATTGGAGAGTTACTCCCACCTCTGGAATTCAGCTCCTTTGTCTTTAGAGATCTGAAGCTGAATGTTCCTGAAAAAAAAATCTCAATCTGAGCCTTAATGACCAGGTACCACTTGGACAACAATGTTGATGACACCTTCCAAATGCTATGAATAACTGGATGATAATTAGCTGGATTTGATTTGCCCTTTTTTAGCAGACTGGACAGATCTAGGCAAAAGTAAATGTTATTGGGTCCATTTCCTGTGCTGGAACAGCTTAGTCAGGCACAGCCAGTTCCTGAGTGCATGTCTTCAACAATACAGCTGGGATTTGACTAAGCCCACAGCTCTGATTATATCACTGCTCTCAGCTGTTACTTGACATTATGTGGAGTCCATCAAACTGACTGAAGACTTCGATGATGACAGGTACATCAGGGGAAGGCAAACTGGCCTTCCAGCCTAACCTGTTGATCAATCATTATTGAAGGTGTAAATCTTCTTGCAGTATTCTCCTACCATTTTTAGCTCCAACCATTTATTATAATATATTTTACCTTTATTTGTTTTTCTAAAATACATCACTTCATACTTGTCAGGATTAACTTTCTTCTGCTAAAGCTCTGGCCAATTTTCCATCTACAAATTTGCTGTATCTTTAGACAATCTTCCTTGTTAAGCACCAATTTTTGTTTCATTTGCAAACTTATTAATTATACTTCCTACAGTAACATCTAAGTTGTTAATATATATTACAGCAAACAGGATCCCATCACTAATGACGAAGGTTCAAGTTCATTTATCATCTGATTGTATCAGTACAACCCGACGAAACAGCATTCTCCAGTTCACAGTGCAAAACAGTGCAAGCACTCATAACATACATACACACTGTAGAGCGCGTCGAAAGAACCAAAGGCTTGTTGATCCAAACCAAGGCTTTTATTAACTAAAAGACTGGAGCATATCATATGTAGGTCGATCAGTCCAGAATGACCTGGTCTGGCTAGGAGCAACCCTTTAAGACCTGCCAGTAGGTGTGGCTACGCTCTCAGCCAATCACAGTCATCCTACACTACAATCTGTACATAGACACATTGGTGATAGAATCTGTATTAACACACACACAAATGATACATATACACAGAACATATAGATACACTAAAATAAATATCATTAATAAATAGAGACATGGGGAGTTATTTTAGAGGACCAACAGTCATACAGCAGTCTCATGACCCATGGGAATAAACTTTTCCTTAGCCTGGTGGTCCTGGCTCTAATACTTCCCCAATAGTCACAAACTTCTGATTAGAAAAACATTTTTCCATTACTACCCTCTGCCTCCTACCTCTAAACTACTTTTCCATCTAATTAGAGAGCTTGCCTTGGATCCCATGTGCCTTAATCTGCTAGACCAATCTACCATGCAGGATCTTGTCAAATGCTTTACTGAAGTCCACATAGGCAACATCTACTGTCTGCCTTCATCAAGCTTCTTAGTCCCATTCTGAAAAACTCAGTCAAATTAAATAATGCACCCTTCCCCTCCCCTCCCCCCCTCATCATGGACAAAATCAAGCTGACTAACCCTAATCAGCTTTGTAGAATTTTCTCCACTAATTTCCCTGCCGCTGATGTAGGCTTACTGGGTAATAGCTGCTGGCCCTCTTAAATAAAGGAGCAATATGGCTATCCTAAGGTTAATAAAGAAGCAAAAATCTCATCCCTCCATCTTCTCCCTTACTTTTCATAGCAATCTGGGATAGATCTATTAGGAATTTATCGATGTGTCAATGACATCTAACATCCCCACCTTTTTCCACCACATGGTGGAACACGATAGTACGGGTGTGACCTCACTAGACTGCACAAGATGGCCCGTCTCTGACCCTATAACTCCTCCCCGTAGATTCCCAATAAAGGCTGATATCTCTAGTCTCCTCCCTCCATACCAGCCTTAGATCTGGGCCAGCCGCGTGTTGAGACATCCCTGCTGTTTCAGGATATTAAAGCCTTTAATCACTCACTTTGTATTTGCTTGTGATTATTGATTGCGCTCCAGTTTAATATCCTGAAATATCGGGTATGTCTCTACACGCTGCTGGCCCGGATCCAAGGCTGGTATGGAGGGAGGAGACGAGGGATATCAGCCTTTATTGGGAATCTACGAGGAGGAGTTTCAGGGTCGGAGGTGGGCCAGCTTGTACAATCTAGTGAGGTTACACCTGCACTAATGTGTTCCACCACATTCACCCCTCCTTTTTAGATAAAGTCCAGTGGGATGAAGCGGAACAGTGTCCATCGTTACTGGTCGAGCAGTCTTTAATAGTTCACAGATTCAGGCAATCTGCTGGATTTATCCGCTGCTGTAATCGCCGCTCTACCAGTTGCATCATTGGTTCCTGCTGGATGGTGACCTGAAGGTCTGGGGGCTGAACTCTGTTAGTCTGAATGGGTTCTGGGGGTGTTGGTGGTTCAGTTTTTGGTTGTAGGGGTGGTGGGGGCAGAGGCCAGAGGGGTAGTGGTGGTGGGTTCAAGTGGCTATTTGTCTGGACAATACATGGGACTGGCTGGTCGCTGGTGAGGGCTTCTGAGTGCACTTCCTCTACCGAGCCCCCTGCTCAAGCTAGGTCCCGGAAGGACACTGTGTCTTCCCACTCGTCGAGGTCCTGTACCTGGGCATGCTGGGTTTGCATGCTGAAGGTGCATTTCCTTGACCAGCATATCTGCCTTATGAGTACTATCATGTCTACGAGATCCACTGGCCCTGGGGTCATCCGCCAGACCAGCAGAGTGGTTTCTGATGCTGACCTCCTAGGAAAAGAGAACAGTTTTTCATGTGGCACTCGTAGCAGTACAGAGTAAGGACCTGGAAGGACCTCTTGCCACTGGGAGATGGGCATCCCTTTTGACGTGAGGGCCAAAAGGATTGCACTCCAGATCATGCCATTCTCCCTTTCCACCTGTCCATTCCTGCCACAGTTGCAGCTGGTGGTTCTACTTGTGGCTATACCCTTGGACAGGAAATATTGGTGCAACTCCTTAGTCATGAATGAGGACCCCAATTACTGTGAATGTAACTGGGGTATCCAAACAAGGTGAAGAGGTTGTGGAGGGCTTTAATGACCATGGACATATCCAGGCAGGGGATGGTGAATGAGAAATGTGAGTACTTGTCCACGATACTCAAAAAGTACACATTCCGATTCGTGGATGAGAGGGAGCCCTTGAAGTCCATACTGAAATGTTCAAAGGGGTGAGTGGCCTTGATCAGCCTACACTCCGCGCAGACTGAATGGTTATGGGTCAGCTCCCTGATCTCCTCCACAGAATAAGGGGAGGTTGCAGGCCTTCACGAAGTGGTAGAGTCTGGTGACCCCAGAGTGGCAGGGCTATCATGGAGGGCTTAGAGGTGATCTACCTGTGTCCTGGTGCAGGTTCCCAGGGATAGGGCATCAGGTGACTTATTGAGCCTCCCAGGCCAGTACAAGATCTCATAATTATAGGTGGACACTGTCCTGCTGCACCCCACTGGACTTTATCTAAAAAGATGGGGTGAAGGTGGTGGAACACAGTAGTGCAGATGTGACCTCACTAGACTGTACAGGCAGGCCTGCCTCCGACCCTGTAACTCTTCCCCATAGATTCCCAATAAAGGCTGATATCCCTAGTCTCCTCCCTCCATACCAGCCTTGGAACTGGGCCAGCAGCCTGTAGAGACATGCCCGTTGATTCAGGATATTAAAGCCTTTAATCACTCACTTTGAGTCTACTTGTCGGGCTACAATTAGTCTAAATTGTGGATTTGATTTGATGAATAGATTCTGTAGTTAACATGTATCAATGCTTGTAAAACCGTATTACTCATTTCCAGACTTTACCCTATTAAGATCTATAATCCCAAACTCCTTATATGGTTTGATTTTGGATTTAGTATTAGCATATAAAGCAACATTTGTCACAGAATTGTTATAACCCCATTAAAGGATGCCATTAGTCCCATGGAGTCTATGTTAGCTCATGAAAGAACAATCCCCTGGGTCTCATGTCTCCATTCTTTCTCCATAGACATTTTCTGTCTTTGTTCATCAGACTGATTGCTCACTTTGTGGGACTGCTGTATGAGGAGAGATTATGTCATCCAGGTTAGTACTCACAAGAGTTCAGAAGAATGAGAGGGGATCTAATAGAATTTTACAAAGTTCTGCCAGGGCTAGGCAAACAAGAGATGAAGGAATGTTTCTTCTGGCAGGATGTCTGGAATGTGGAAACACATGAAGGAATGGATATAAAGAAATTTCTTCACTCAGTGGGTAGTGAATCTGTTCTTTACAACAGAGAACAAATTACTGAATTTTGAAGAAAGAGGTAGATAAATTTATAGACACAAAAGACATCAAGAGATATGAGGAGTGTGTGGGAGTATGGCATTGAGATAGATGATTAGCCATGATCATATTGAATGACAGAGCAAGTCTGAAGATCAAAATGGCTTCCTTCTGATCCAATTTTCCTGTTACTATGTTAGGTGTCTCCCCAATTTTATCTTGAAGGCACTGATTAATTCTGCTTCCAACACACTTATAGGCAATGACTTTCATATCCTAATGTCTCTCCTTCATTGTATTCTTGTTGTTTTAGCCCAATATTTTAAATCTGTTCTCATTGAAACACATTCCCTCTAATTTGTTCTTGTACATTTCCAGCTAATCTCTCAACTTTATTAGCTCTAAGAAAAAACAATCATCCTAACCTTGCAGTTGAAATCCATTTTCCTGAAATATTTTGAAGGCTATTTACGGCTATTGCTTCCTTCCTAAAGTTTGGCAATCAGGATTGGATGCAACAGACTAGCTGCAGTGATCCTGGTGTTTTGTGCAGATTCAGCTCTCTACTTTTATGCTTTCTGACTTTCTTCATGAATTCCAAGTTCTCATATGTTTTACTGACCACTCCTTTAATGTAACCTGCACTTCCAAAAATTGATGTTGATTTACACCCAGGTTCCTCTGTAATTGTACACCCTTTGGAACTGCACCATTTACTCAGCATCATCTCTTCTAATTCTTTCAACAAAATCTATCACTTCACTCTGTTTTGTATTACATTTCATCATTCATATGCAAAAGTATGCATATACTTTTAGCTTATCAATGTTTTCTTGCAATCTATTATCCTGTTCACTCTTTACCACACTTTCAAGCTCTGTTTCACCTTCAGGTTCTGAAATTCTGTTCATTCAGGTGCAAGTCATTTATATATAAAGAACATATATAAGCAGTAAATCTAGCCTTGAACCTTGGGTGACATCATTGTCAACATCCTCTAATGTGAAAAGTAGCCACTGCTACCATTTTCTATTTTCTGCATGTGGTGCAACCACATTAGCACTGTCTGTAAGTGTGTACTGGCCCGCCCCTGCACCTGTGACTCCACCCCTCAGAAATCCCCATAAAAGCACCTCCCTCAGTGCCTGTCGTGGAACATGTGAGATGTGTTGAAGGTGATTAAAGCTTATTAATCATGACTCTCAGTCTAACATGGTTGATCGATAGTGCTACACTGCATTTAAGCTACTTTAAAAAAAAATTCAGACTCCTGGAGACCATTGAATTCTATTGGTCTTAATTTTGCCAACCAGCCTGATGTGTGGGACTTTGTTAAGCACCTTTGAGAATCCATGTGGGTGATAATGACTGCATTCTCTCTTTGAGCTTAACTAATATCCAAACCACCTGCAAATCTAGGACATGTGGAGCAGCAGATGTGTGCACGTGACATTGAGATAGATGATTAGCCATTGAATGGCAGTGCAAGCCTGAGGATCAAAATGGCTTCCTCATGTGCCTTCATTCCTGCTGCTGCACTCTACATACAGTCCAATGGTGAAGCCCTATCGTGTTGGATTGTGCAGGCTTTATACTGCGAAATCTAACATCAATCTTATATGATGTTCAGAGTCGTTTTATTGATTCAGTTCAGTAGGGATTCTTGAACTATAGGAGGAAAATGTAACATTTATATACTTGTTACTTTATTTATTGTTTTCAATTATTTTGGGGAGTTAAATGTGTTTTAATACCATCATTTATTTTAAATTTAAATTTTTAAATTTTAATTAAAAAAGTTTAAATTTCGACACAGTACGGTAACAGGTCATTTTGGCCCACGTGTCTGGGCTTCCCAATTACACCCAATTAACCTACGTCCCTGGTATGTTTCGAAGGGTGAGAGGAAACCAGAGCCTCTGGGGAAAATCCACGCAGACATGGGGAGAATTTACAAACTCCTTACAGACAGCGCGGGATTTGAACCCCAGTCCCAATTGCTGCCGCTATAACAAAGTTGCACTATCCACCGGTGTTAATATTTAAAAAAAATTTTATAATAAATGCTCAGCCTTAAAATCTCTGAACATCAGAAGAAAGAAAGCAGGTCAAAGCTCACGAGCAACTTTAACTCCATTTAAAGTGCTCTGAGGGCTTGACCTGTTATTCTCCACTCAGGCCTCACTACAGCTTGTTGCGTGCTTTCTGGCTATAGAAGATCAGCTTGCTTTGCCTTCCCAATCCAGTCATAGCAAGTAAATGCTGATGGGGCTCACAGACAGTGAGTCTGGGTGTAGGCTGAATCTAGTACAATTTGGTCCAATAAAACTGCATTGGCAGGTTATAAATTGATTCATATTTTACACTGGTTTATGTGTGTATGGAAACTAGAAAAATGAGATTAAGTCCAAGATCTGTGATATTTAAAACCATTCAACATCAACAAAACAGAATACTGAGGCTATTCTTTCACCATCTGTAAGAAAATCATGATTCAATTAACCCTTTAGGTAGTGTAGGCCATTTGGTTTGTTCTGGTCCCATTTCCCCTAGAGCTCACGCCAATGCTCTGGGACTCCATCCTGAGACCTTGCTCAAGCCACATATTCATCCTAACTACTCTGCTATTTCTGACCAACACATGTCACAGGTAGTAATCCTGAAATTACTACCGGTGAGGTTCAACTTTTAAATTTCTTCACTCCCTACATTCAGCTTGTAGGATCTCATCCTTCTTTTTTTTTCTCTATATCATTGGTACCTACATGCACCATGACAACTGGCTGTTCAACCTCCTCTTTCAGACTGCCCTGCAGATGATCTGACCTTGTGCCCAGGAGGCTACACACCAACCAGGAGTCCTGTTTGTGGCCACAAAATCTCTTGTCTAGGCCTCTTAGCATGGAATCCTCTAACCAGGATAACTCCTCCACTATTTTTCCTGCCCTCTTTGCAGCAGAGCTACTCACAGTGCTGTGATCTTGGTTACGGCTCATTCCCCTCTTCAACCATCTTCCCAACAGTATCCAAAACAGTATATTTGTTTTGGAGGGAGATAACCACAAGGGACAACCTACCTGGCACTGCTTTGCCTGTTGGTCACCCATTCTCTATCTTTCCTTTGGCCCTTAAATGATGGTGAGATTGTATTTCTGCAAAATCCTCATTTATTTTTATTAGGAAATATTGAAGGAACAAGACCAAAATTAAAATTGTCAATATATCAATTAGAATTTGTTAAAGTTGTATTAATGTTGGCAAGGAAATGTATTGCAGTTACTTGGAAATCAGATGCACATTTGGATATGGCAAGATGGAATGCAGAAATTCAAAGTTGTATTCCTTTGGAAAAAAATTACTTGTAATTTGAGATATAAATATGCTATGTTGTTACAAACTCCACCAGTATACCCAAATATTAGGTTTAAATTTATAATGTTGTTTCCTGGACCTTTGGAGAATCTCCTCTGAATTATATTAAAGAACTCTTTTTAATTACATGTGTTAGACAGCATCCCTCTGTGCAATGCTGAAAGTTTCTTTCTTTTCCTTTTATATTAATTACTTTGAGGGTGTGGGGGGTTTGGGGGGTGAATATATACCATCATTAATGAGTTATTAGTTTGATTTCCTTTTTGCAATTTGTATTATTGTAATATTAATATTTGACTACTACATGCAAGGAGAAAATTTTAAAATATTCCAAAAAAAACTGTGGTGAGATCATTTTACTAAACAAGTTATCCACTACATTCTCCGAAGTGAATCTATGCACAGCCCCATTACTGTCATGTGAGCTCCAGCTGGATAGTTGTCAGGGACGCTGCCAGCATGACACAGGTCTGAGCTCACCTGGCATGACTAAAAATTTTGAGGAAAAAGTTTGACGAGCCTTGGAAGCAGTAGAGGAAAAAAAAATCTTCACTTTCACCTTACCTTATCGTTGCTCTCCTTCCTCACCAATGCACAGTATTCACCAAAGTCCACTTTGGAAAACTAAAGAACTACTCCAAAAAGGCCACTGACCTGAAACTAATCAGTACTCATCTTACCTGCTGGTCTTTTTAATTCTCCTACTCAGCTCTACCCCCCTCCTCCCTCCTGTGGAACAATAATCAGCATTCACCCGACTGCCACTCTTTTCTAATTTTCTGCTCCTGCATTGATCCATGCTCTCAACTCATCCATCTTATCTGTAAAGCTCCTTTTATTAAAGTAACTGCAGTTAAGCCTCCCAGTCTCTCAGGCTTCCTCATCTATGTCTGTCTGCTCTGCCCACTTGACTTAACTGTTCAATTTTCTACATATGATTATACTGAATCTCTACCCACTGCACTATAGTTCTATATCTCCTACCATCCTCCCACCCCTGTCACTTCACTTGTTTAAACCCTACTGAATGGCATTAGCAAACTTTCCCGCATAGAAATTAGTCCTCCTCCAGGTGAAGTGTGACCTGTCCTTGTACATTACCAATCCCCAGAAAAGATCTTGGTTAAGATGATGTTGATACCATCTGGTAGAAGATTCCCAAGACAGAATACAGGCAGTCCTGGGTGGGGGGGGGGGGGGGGTTTACGAATGTCCAACTTATGGACAACATGTACCTATGAACGGAGTACACAATAGCTTCAGCGGTTCATCGGCTCAAGGAAGGAGAACATCGGCTGCCACTTTAAGTTGGATCATGGTTATTTACCCTTGTAACCATGCCTTCAAAGTAAATCCGATGCAAGAAAAGCTCTGAACAAACTTTCCTTGATGCTTACTTCAAGAAGTTTGACTAATTGATGCTAAATAAGAATCGTTGTTCCTGTTCCGACTTACCTACAAATTCAAGTTAAAGGCAGACTTAGGAACAGATCTCATTCATAACCCAGGGACTGCCTGTACATAGTGGCATGCCTCCAATTTATTTGTGGCCACAAGCTAGCACCAGACAGCATTAATATCAACATTTCCATTTTCCAGGAGCCTCAACCTTCATGCTTTCCCCCTGGTCCTATTCTTCCTTCTCTTTTTTTTCATCCTCCCTCCCCCCTACCACCTACACCTTCTTTCCTCCTGCCCCAACCCTCTTCCCTTCCTTCCTTCTATCAGAGGGTGTTTTTCTCAGCCCTCTGCCCCTTCCCTCCCACCTCTTAGCTCCTTTCTTTGCTTCTCCCTTCTACCTGTATTCACCTATCACCTGCCAGGCTGTTCTCCTCCCCACCCAACATTTTTATTTGGGCATTTATCCTGTTCTTCCTTTTCCGGATGCAGGGTTTTTGGCCTGAAATGTTGACTGTCCCTTGCTTTCCATTGACGCTGCCTGACCATTGAGCTCCTCCTGTCTGTTATTTACAGCATCTGCAGACTTCATGTCCACCAACTTGTTACCTAACTTCCTTTTGCAGGGTCTTTATCTCTCTTCTTATTTATACTGTTAGTACCAACAACTACTGGCTGCACAACCATCCCTTCCAGAATATTCCAATCATCCTTGACCCTGGCACTAGGGATGCATCCTGAAATCTTACTCATACCCACAGAAACACTTTCCTGGGCACCTGACTGTTGAGTTCTCTATCACTTTGTAGCGCTATCAATTAGACTCGACAGACCAGATCTAGATTAATAGGCTTTAATCACTATAAACTCACAGTCATGGCTTACATGATGTTGGCCCAATTCCAAGGCAGTACTGAGCGAGTTATTCAAGTCAGACTTTTCAATTTCATGGGATTTATTCGGGATCCTGGAGGGGGAGGAGTTATAGTATCAGAGGAGGGCCAACCAGTACAATGACTGCAATGCAGTGTTCCACCACACACTTATTACTTGTCTCAATTCTGTCCTTTGTACAACAGAGCCAGTAACTGATTTGGTAGCTGCTATTCCCCCTGAGAGGCCCCTCTCCTCAGCATCTCAAGTGATATATGGACAAGCAGTGAGTTGATAGATGGGTACAATTATGATATTTAAAAGTGATTTGGGCAGGTACATGTATATGAAAGGGTTGGAGGTATATGGGCCAAGCATGTGCATAAGGGACTGACTCTAAATTGATTGACATGGATGAGTTGAGCTGAAGGGTGTGTTTCAATGCTGTATACTTCTATGACCAGTTAGAGAGGGGAGGGGAGCTCCTCCATGGCCTTCTGTTCCTTCCTGGTGCCACCCACCTACCACTCTGCTGGATCTTTGGTGCAACCATCTTGCTGAAGCTCCTATCTATATCACTTCCTGCCTCCTGTATGCTGTTCAATGAGTTCAATTGCTGCTCCAACTGATCCGTGTGGTCCGAAAGAGCTCCAGCTGGACACATGTCCTGCAAACATTGTTATCAAATCACTTGACTTCTCCCTTGTATCCCACATGTCACAGAAAGAGCACATCACTCCACTGACTATCAATGCGATTCCTCTGATAACTACTGGGTCTCAAAAAAAGGATTCACCATGGTATTGCTGCACGGTGCTCTTGCTGAACCCTTCTTCGTCAAAGCCTCTGCTCTCAGTCCTCAGCACAGCACTTTGATCTCAAAACACTTATTTTTCCAAAATGTAACAGGAATGAGATTGGGATAGAAAATAATTTGGAATCAATTTTAAGATGTAGGACACTGAAGGAAAAATGTGGTGAGATATTGTACATGGCAGTGATCTGAGATCTGACCTTTATTGGCCTGTACAATCTCTTCTAATTGGCAGTGGAGACGCTGGTCAATGTTTCCTGGCCCATAGATCTGTCCAGACTTTCCATTAGGAAACTGTAAGTTATTCAAGTCAGACTTTTCAATTTCATGGGATTTTGTCAGCTGCTCAAGTACATTTCCTTTTCAAGCTCAGTGATATCATAGACATGTGATTTGTCTTCCCTCAGCAGACTTGCAGCAAATGCTGGACAAACTCAGCAAGTCAAACAATGAACTTTAGATGGCAAAGATAAAGATACATAACCAGTGTTTTGGGTTTGAGCCCTTCAACATAGTATGGAAAATTGTTCACAAGTCACAGAGGGAGTGGTCTCTTTGGAAGGTAGAGAGGGAAAGGTGGTTGGATCATGTTGTAGGTGGTGGAAATACAGAGGGATGTGGAGGTGGTGGGGTGGTAGGTTAGGACAAGAGGTGTTTGTTGTGGGTTATGCAGGTAATTCACTGTCATGGCTTGTCAAAGCAAACTCCCTTTCGAATGAAGCATGATGAAAGCAAGATATCTGCACAAGAGAAGAAAGCAGTTAAAAAGAAAACACGTCCACATTAGAACTTAGATTTTTAGGTTAGCGAATAATGAAGTAATCATTATGAAGGCATGTTGCTGCAGAATTATAGGATAGTGGTTAGTGCAATGCTGTCACAGCGCCAGCGACCTGGGTTCGATTCTGGTGCTGTCTGTAAGGTGCTTGTTCACTCTCCCCGTGTCTGCATGGGTTTCCTTCAGGTGCTTCAGTTTCCTTCCAACCTTCAAAAGGTATGGGGGTATTGGGTGCAATTGGGGGGCCTGGACTCATGGGCTGGAAGGACTTGTTACTGTGTTGCATGTCTAAATTTAAAATGTAAAAATTAAAAATTACAATGTATTGGAATTTCTTGGAAAATATTTTGATATTTTTCCCGACAGGCAGTGAGATCCGTTGAACTGCTACAACAACTCTCCAAGACTCTACTATTTATTCAATAATATTCATTTTAATATATGGATACACTGTATGTGTGTTATGTCTGTATGTATGTTTGCACTGCTTTGTACCGTAGAACGCTGTTTCATCAGGTTTCACTGGTACAATCAGATAACAATGAACGTGAATTTGAGCTTGATAACTGCAGAACAGAGGTCAACTTTTCTATATTATATATTTTACACAATTTCTTTGCTTACTTGCACTGATTCTCAAGTTACGCCACCAAATTTTTATTTATCTTGTCTGAAGTAAGAAGTAGTCAGTCATTAATAAGCATATTATTCTGGTGATAGATGCCTTAATTTGAAAGATTAGCATTTAGATCAACATTACCTCATAAAAACAGAACAACAAATTATTGTAGCACAAAAAAAACTATGTAGAAAGATCAGTAGACTTAACACCAAAACTATCTACAGATATCTTGAATATGGTCAGGAATGAGCTTCCATAATCCTCATGAGTGCAAAAGTTCCAAAGATTCACTGCTCTCCTCTTGTTACCTTGGCCCTGGATTCAGACATTCCAAGCAGGGGAAACATAATCTCTGCATTTATCCAATCCAGCCATGTAAGGATTTTGTCATTTTCAGTGAGAACACCTCCATTCTCATAAATTCAAGAGCATAGAACAAATCTGTTTTACATGTTCTCTCAAATAAAACCACCAACCCAATAATTAATCTGCACTTTCAATATTGGAAATATATCCTCCCTTTGACAGAGATAAGACCTCTTATGAGTCTGGTCAGAATGAATGTGCAGTTGACTTTCCAGCTGTGGCTGACATTCCACATCTGCAGAGTGTACTGACTGCTTGCATTGAGAGGATAGAATCACATTATTATGGCACATAAGAGCTGGTTCCTATTAGAGCAATCCCATCAGTCCCATTTCCATATACTTTCAAGGCAATCTGAGTGACTCAGATAGCCATAAAACTTCCACGCTATTAATATTCAATAGGCACTATCTTTCTGTGGATGTGAATAAGATTCCTGTTGAGCACCCATGATTCATTCACCTACCTTCTTTGATTTATTCATTCCTCGAAACAAACTTTGCAGCTGGCTAATTACACTAGTGAAGAATTCGAGTAATGAGGCCCAAGAACATTTTAACTTATAAAGATGTCATCAACAAGCATTAACACAATAGAAGTGCGCCTCAGATAGTGTGACTGTTCTCTATGCACACTGAAATATGTACCTGCCAATGTGTCGAGCATGCGAATGATCTGCTGAACATTGCACAAGTGCTGTGGCACAAGACAGAGTTGACATGACCTCTGTGGACTACGACTAGAAAGAGCAGCAGAAAAAGGTGAAGGTTCAGTACCAAGGTGTGGCCCTTCAACCTCAGCTGTTAGGAGCCATCATTTCTGCAAAGGTCTGTCAGCTTTTAGGAATTTGCCCATCTCTTGCAAACACTCTTTGTCTGTGCCCTTTCATCCATCACAACTCAACATTGCACACAGCCGTAAATGCCTTTTCCCTACCATAGACTATTTGACACAAGTTAAAAGGCTACTTCCTTCTCAATAAATGTAAACATAAACATTCCCAAGCAAGGAGTAATGCCAGCATGTAAATTTCTATTGGTCAAAATAAGTGAGGGTACTGCCAGGAGAATGGGGAAGGATAGATCGCATTTTGCTCAAGGCCTCTAGGGTACATGATATCCTATTAAAGGTGGCATTCCTTGTATGCAAGCCATAGACAACAGTCATAATACACTGGTGAGGAAGCAGTGTTTAATGCTATTTTCATCACTGAAGGTGTCACATGTGGGTTAAAGGAGTCCTGGTAAAACTGTGGTCGGTAGGCATTAAAAGGAAAATATGTGCACAACTTGCTCAAAGGATGATTACTGGAGGTTCATCAGATGAACTAAAGGATGCCACTATGAGGTTCCTCAAGGCAGTATCCAAGGCCCAATTATTTTCAGTTACTTCAGCAATAACATTCCTTCTTTGCATGATAGCACAATGCTGGATTTTATTTGCAACTCCTTAGCAAGGGAAGCAATTCCTCAACAGGCTGCTACTGTCCACACAATGAGGATGATCTGCATAACTCTCCAAAAATACTGCATTCCAACAAGGCTTGGTACCACAGATAGACATCAAAACCTCATCAGGATCAGTCACCGAAGATGTTGGATAAAGTCAGCTTGCCACATTCCGGCACCATTTTGGATACATGACATATAAATTTTGCATTTGTATTAGTATTAATGTAACAGGCAAATCAAACTGAAATTAAAAAAAATAGTGACTTCCCAAATGGAATCCTGCTCAACTGTTGCTCCATTCACAATCCCACAACAGTGCTGGGTCCATTCTGGTCCCCTCTCTCACTGTGGTCACTTTCGGTTTTGTATCCAAACTTTGTTTGATAAAGCTACTGTGAAATACTAAGGCAAAAAGACCATTTATTTTCCACAGCTACCATAAGTGAATGTAGAGTCTTCTCATGCTTTGTATGAATTTATATTTATTTAATTGTAACACTACACTCTGTAATTGTACTCTTGCTCTTTTACTTTATATGTTGATCAGTTAGACAGCTCGTGGAGTCAAGTCAACTTTATTTATTATTCATACCATGTTGGCATGGTAGGACGAGATAGCATTTCTCTACGACCATGGAGCACATTTACATAGATGTAAGCTAGCAAAGTATTGTCACATTAAAATATTGAAATACTAAGGTATATACACTAAAAGTCTATGGTATACTATCCACATCTGTACTGGGAGTTCAGGAGTCTGACGGCTTGGGGTAAAAAGCTGTTTCCCACTCCAGCAAGTGCTTTGGTACCTCCTGCCAGATGGCAGAAGGGAGAAAAGTTTACATGAAGGATGTGTGGAGTCTTTCACGATGTTTATTGCTTTCCCCCTTCATCGAATGTCCTCCCTACTAGGAAGAGGTTCCCAATGGCCTTTTCAGCTGACTTCAATGTCCTCTGCAGGGTCTTGTGGTTCAAAACAGGCAGTGATGAAGTTGACCAGGATGCTCTCGATACATCTTCTGTAGAATGTAGTGAGGATTGAGGGTGGGAGATGGACTTTCCTCAGCCTTCGCAGGAAGTAGAGGCGCTGCTGGGCTTTCTGGGCTATGGAACTGGTGATCAGGGACCAAGTGAGATTCTCTGCCAGGTGCCCTCCGAGAAACTTGATACTTCTGATGACTTCAACAGTAGAGCCATCAATGGTCAGGGGAGCGTAATCTCTCTGGGCCCTCCTGAAGTGGACAACCATCTCTTTTGCTTTTTTAAACATTCAGATACAGGTTAGTTTGCTCTGTACCAGTTTGTTAGTGTCTGCACTTCATCTCTCCTAGTTCTTACTGAAAAGGCCCACCACTGTCGATTTATCAGCAAACTTGATGATGTGGTTCGAGCTGTGTTTGGCTGCACAATCGTGGGTCAGCAGTGTGAATAGCAGTACCTGAGAAGGAAGTTGGGCCTGCTGGATCTAAACACCTCCCTGTGGGGCCCCCATGCTCAGTGTGATGGTCTTGGAGGTGCTGTTTCTGATCTTGACAGCCTGTGGTCTCCCTGACAGGAAGTCAAGAATCCCAAACTGAAGTCAATAAACAGCATTTGAACTGTAACAGGTAACTTTAAATAAACTAAACTAAACATTTCATGACATTGACAGCACTGGTTCTGGCAAATCAATTAAGTTGCTCATATTTCAGATATCTGGCTACATGTAGCCTACTCTTGTGAGTGAATTGAATTCCACTAATGTATGGGACCTATGAGATTAAATACGAGTTTTGCAGTAATTGTCTCAGTGAAGTATCAAGCTGAAGATTCACAGCCAAGGTGGAAGAGTGAACAAAATCAGAGGCCAAAGATTGGAGGCTTTCGGTTTGGAAGTGGTCACTGAATTAATGAGAGGTAAGGTCCTGGAGGCATCGTCTAATATTTGAAGAAATGTTTCAGCTGCAGGAGAAATAACAAATGCTTTGCGTACAGGGAAGCAGAACTCGTCAAAGGAAGAAAGTGATTCAACATTCACATTGCCTGTGGCACAGGAGAGAATGAAATGATTCAGGAAGATCTGATAATGACAGAGCTCATCCTTTGAATGCCTCAGGAAGACAGCAAGCATCAGAAGGGCCACAACCTCTTCTCACAGCTACCTTCTAGCACACACATGTCAAACTCTGGCCCGCGGGATATAATTATATTTGGCCCGCAAGATCATTTAAAAAATGTATTAGAGGTGGCCCGCCCTGCAGCGAGAGCCGATGCTGCTTTTTGGTAATATCACCCCCACCATCCTCCCCCTTCATTGCACATCCTTCCCCATTGTAACACGAGAAATTGTAACACGAGAAGTCTGTCGATGTCATCAGCCGGCAAGCCAGTTGGAAGGCTCCCCGCACAACCAGTCACTTCTCCCACCTGTCGAGCGGTGCGGCGGATGGGCGAGCACCTGTGATTTCCTGTCGGCGCCACGGGCATGGCAGCTGTGCACAGCCCCCGGGTAGCGCAAGCCCCGCGGGACTGGCACCGGACGGCCCTTCCACAGCGCGAGCGCACTTCTCCCGGTCGCCATGGCCTTCAGCTCTTGCACCCGCGCGGTCCCCAGGGACGGCTGGTTCAGCTCTGCACGTGAAGAGAGAGATGGTGGCTGTCCGCAAAGGCTGATTGGCAGCGCGCTGGGCCTGAGTGGGTGGGTAAGCAGGGGTGGGCAGAGGATGTAGGTGAGGAGTAACGGGCAGGGGAAGTTATGGTGGTGCGAGGGGCAGTTAGAGGGAGGGATGAGTAGAAGGAGGGGTGGATAGGGAAGAGGTAAAAGGGGAGGGGCAGGACGAGTAGGGGAGGGGTGATTAGAGGGTGAGAGACGGAAAGAGGGAGGAACAGGTTGAGGGGAGAGGCAGTAGAGGGGCGTGTATAGGATGGGGTGGGTAGAGGCAGAGCGAGTGGAGTGAGGGGTGAGTAGAGGTTGGGTAAAGGACTGGTCAGGTAGAGGGATGGTGGGTCGAGGGTGAATAGAGGCCTAGTGCCTGAGGAGTGAGCAGGAAATGCTGAGTCCTGATGCAGGCCAAAATGGACACAGCCTGTGAATGCTGACTACATCTCCACAGGGACCAAATATGTTTCCCTCAGGTCAAGCAAAGGGTGAACTTGATCTACCTACTCCTGACCTGTAGCATTATCCTCCTAAAGTTATATCCTAAAGTTTAACATTACATATGTTGAAAGAAGAGAAAACATGCAGATGTTGTTGAAATTTTTCAATAAATATTTAGTTCGGCCCTCGACTTAGTCCAAGTTTTTAATTTTGGCCCTCCGTGAGTTTGACACCCCTGTTCTAGAAGGAGATACAGAAGCCTGAAATCTCGTACCTCAAGGTTCAAGAACAATTTCTTTCTCACAACTATCAGGCTCTTGAATCTCCCCTTGTTTACACTAATCACAAACTGCTCTGACACAACAAAAGGATTGTCTGGCTATTGCAAAGTCACATTTTTGTGCCTCATTGTACACCCTCTCCACAGGAAGGTTATCATGGTCTAAGTCCAAATTCTTAATTTCCTTTGTCCTCTCTCTTTCAATACCTGATGATTGTTACTTATGTATTCGGTGAGTCGAAAGCCTCCGTTGAAACAAATCACTCTCAACTCCTGATAAAGAGTTATTGTTTCTTATTCAACAGCTACAGAAGTGGGACAGTCATCCACATGGAAGTTATTCCTGATGGTGCTCACAGCTTGAGAGGTAAATTGTCCCGAATGTTCTTCATTTTGTACTTTCGCCTGATAGAGCCTCAAAATCCTGATAAACTATAAGAAATGTTACCAGAGAACCCTGAATCAGGAGTAAGATTGCAAATTGGTGTTCCAAGACAACAGTAGATGGTAGATTTGCCCCTGGACAGAGCATCTTCTGCTGAACCTCTGTTTACATATGTTGGAGTATTTTGGACCCTTTGGAGTAAAGCGTGAAAAGAGTGCTGTGAAATGTCATGCTACTATTTTCACATGTTGAGGCACAAGAGCAATTCACATCAAAGTAGCATCACTTGACACAGACTTCTTCATTAATGCCCTTTGGAGTTTGATTGTGAGGCGTGGTCAAGTCAAAGAACTAAGAGCTGAGAATGGTACTAACTTTTAAGATTTTTAAAATTTTAAAAATTTAATTTAGGGATACAGCACAGTAACAGGCCCTTCCAGCCCTCAAGCCCATACTGCCCAAACACACCAATGTGATCAATTCATCTACATATCTCATAATAGTAAATATTCAGTGTGAATTAAACTGTGATGCACATTCTCCGATGCTAGTTATTATTTAGCCCATTGAGGCTCTACGGGAATCAATATGATGGCAAGTAGTGGGTCCAAGTCGTACTCCATTTTCTTCGACTCAAATTCCATGCCGACATTTCCATGCAGTACAGATGGTGCGCTTCATTTTTGGAGATTTTCTCTTTTTGATGACATTGGCCCTATTTCTATTCTCAAACAAAGAACAATAGTCCCTAGGCACCGACTCAGGCCAGAAACGTTGGTTACTTGCTGAGTTTCTCCAGCACATTTGCGCATTGGACTTGACGTCAGCATGCGTAGATGTTCAATTCCCTAGGAACCTCTCTATAGAACAGTAGGGGTTTACAATAGTTATTTACACCAAAGCAGCCCATTTGATTGGCACTCCATCTACCAATTCTGTCCCTGACCGTAGAGTATACCATGAACACTGTTAATTCTTTAATTTACCCCAGTAAGTTTTGATGAAGGTGACGATTTTGACAATGCTAGTTTTTTTTTTACAGGCTACCCTTCTGTGATTTGACAACCATATAATATAAACATCTAAGATAAGCGTATACAGAGCCGTTGTCATACCCACACTCCTGTTCGGCTCCGAATCATGGGTCCTCTACCGGCACCACCTACGGCTCCTAGAACGCTTCCACCAGCGTTGTCTCCGCTCCATCCTCAACATCCATTGGAGCGCTTACATCCCTAACGTCGAAGTACTCGAGATGGCAGAGGTCGACAGCATCGAGTCCACGCTGCTGAAGATCCAGCTGCGCTGGATGGGTCACGTCTCCAGAATGGAGGATCATCGCCTTCCCAAGATCGTGTTCTATGGCGAGCTCTCCACTGGCCGCCGTGACAGAGGTGCACCAAAGAAAAGGTACAAGGACTGCCTAAAGAAATCTCTTGGTGCCTGCCCCATTGACCACCGCCAGTGGGCTGATAACGCCTCAAACCGTGCATCTTGGCGCCTCACAGTTTGGCGGGCAGCAACCTCCTTTGAAGAAGACCGCAGAGCCCACCTCACTGACAAAAGGCAAAGGAGGAAAAACCCAACACCCAACCCCAACCCACCAATTTTCCCCTGCAACCGCTGCAACCGTGTCTGCCTGTCCCGCATCGGACTTGTCAGCCACAAACGAGCCTGCAGCTGACGTGAACATTTACCCCCTCCATAAATCTTCGTCCGCGAAGCCAAGCCAAAGAAAAAAAAAGAATATAAACATTCATGGCTTACATTCTCCGATTAATCTCCCCAAGCAAGAACATATTTTATACATTTTTTTCCCCCTGAATTCCTACCTGGCATGATGGTAGAAGCTAAACATAAAGAAAGTGAAAAAGAAAGCATATAGTCACTCAATCTGAGACTCATTGACTTATTGCCATCAGCTCGGAGCCTGATACAATATGCAGAGATTAAGTTAGAGTTGGAATTATGTTCTACCAACGTTCTGTTAATCTAATCTCTATTCTTCTGACTGTTTTAATTAGAAGATTTATCCTATATTTCCTATCTTCTGTTGGCCATTTGTGATTATTTGAATATATGATTTGGCTCTTGTCCAAGTTTAAAAGCTTATTTTGGTTCAATTTGCCTTTTCTATTCCTTACAGTTTTAACTTTTCTTCATTATATGATCCTGATTGTTTCTTTTAACATCTAGCAATCATTGCACCTACAGTTTTCAGGACTTCATCATAATACACCTAAAATTAGGTGGCATGCATAACAGTGTTAGTGCAACACTATTACAGCACCAGTGATCGGGACTGTGGTTCAAATCCCACGCTGCCTGTAAGGAGTTTGTACGTTTTCCCCATTCTGCTTGTGTATTTTTCCCCAGGGGCTCCAGTTTCCTCCCACTATTCAAAACGTACCAGGGGTCGTAGGTTATTTGGGTGCAATTGAGTGGCATGGGGTTGTGGGCCGAAAGGGCCTGTTACTATGCTGTATGTCTAAATTGAAAAAAATCTGACGAATTCTATTCCACTCCACTACATTAACAATGTTTTAATAGAGTACCAAATACACATCAGCCCTCCCTGCCAATTTCATGATGTTACATTTTCCGTATTTATTTCCATATTTCCTCATGGCATCGGAGGCCATTCATTCCATTGAGTCTGTGCCAGCTCACATTTTCCTCTGCTAAATTGCATCTGGCATAACTCTGCCCACTGACTGATGTGGTCAGGATCATTTATGAAAGCAAATACTGTCTACTTTGTTTCCTTCTTCACAGATGCTGCTTATTTGATGAGAACTTTTCACACTTCCTGCTTTATTTTTAAATATTTTTTTTTAACTTGTAGACATTAATGTTTGCTCCAAATCTGGCTGCAGAAGCACATATGAACACCTGAATACAGTTCTTCCCTCTAAATAATTTATTAAAGTTATAAAACACCACAATATGTGCAATCCACTAGTTGACCACATTGCTACTTGTTGCAGCACCTCATAACCTGAATACCCCTGAGATTGTCTGATCTCAGAACCTAAGCAGGCTCAGGCCTGGTCAGTACTTAGAAGGGAGACCACCTCAGAACACCAGGTGCTGTAGGTTTCTGTGAGGGGTGCTGGAAAAAGTGGCCGTATGGTAGATAAAAGTTAAAGAATTTCATGTATGTTACATTCTAAATATAGTATTACATTCCAATAATGGAACCTAGCTTGTCTACCAAGCTTTGGTCCTGATGCAAGGCCATTGGAAACTCTTTCTTTCCACAGATGTTGCTTGACATGTTGAGTATTTCCTGCAAGTTCTGTTCTCTTTTCCAGTCTTTTGTTTTTGTGTTCCCAATTGTGGAAACATGAAGGCAGGCATATAATTTGATGATTCACCCTTCACCCTTGTTTGGATACTGGGAGTCATATTTTCTAATTTCCAATCTTCTGAGGATTGACTTGATATCAGTAACCTCAGAGAAATCTACATAAAATAATGTATAAATGTTTAGGTCACATCCTTTGGTATCATGGAGGTACAAGTTGTCAGAACTACGGACATTTATCTTGAGTCACATCTGTAATTAAGACCATAAGACATAAGAGCATAAATAGGCTATTCACCCCTTCGAGTCTGCCCCACCATGAGCGAATCCATTTCCCCACTCGGCCCCACTGCTTGGTCTTCTCCCCATAAGCTTTGAAGGCCTGGTTAATCAACCACCTAGCAATCTCTGCCTTAAATTCACCCAAATGATTTGGCCCCCACAACCACCAGTGGCAACAAATTCCACAGATTTGCCACCCACTGGCTAAAGAAATTTCTCTGCATCTCTGTTCTAAGTGAATGCCCTTCAAAAATGAAGTTGTGCCCTCTTGTCCTGGACTCTCCCACCTTGGGAAACAGCCTTTCTACATCTACTCTGTCCATGTCTTTCAATATTCAAAATGTTTCAATGAGATTTCCCCCTCATTCTTCTAAATTCCAATGAGGCCACTTTTTCCAGCACCCCTCACAGAAACCTACAGCACCTGGTGTTCTGAGGTGGTCTCCCTTCTAAGTACTGACCAGGCCTGAGCCTGCTTAGGTTCTGAGATCAGACAATCTCAGGGGTATTCAGGTTATGAGGTGCTGCAGCAAGTAGCAATGTGGTCAACTAGTGGATTGCACATATTGTGGTGTTTTATAACTTTAATAAATTATTTAGAGGGAGCTGTCAAACCTTTTCATTCCCAGAATCATCCTTATGAACCTCATCTGAAATCTCTCTAATGCCAGCACATCTTTTCTTAACTGAGGAGCCCAAATCTGCTCCCAATACTCCACATGAGATCTCACCAGTGCCTTATAAAGCCTCATCATCACATCCCTGCTCTTATATTCTATTCCTTGAAATCAATGCCAACATTGCATTTGCCTTCACCAGATCCAGATCCCTTTGCATCTGGGAATTTTCAATTTTCTCCCCATTTAGAAAATAGTCTACCCATTTATTTTTTCCTACCAAAGTGCATGACCGTCCACTTGCCGACATTATATTTCATTTGCCACTTCTCTCCCCATTCTCCTAATCTGTCTAAGTCCATCTGCCGCCTCCTTGTTTCCTCAACACCACCTGTTCCTCTACCCACCTTTGTATCATCTGGAAACTTAGCTACAAAGCCATTCATTCCATAAGCTAAATAATTAATATACAACATAGAAAGAGCAGCCCCAACACCTTCCCCTGTTAAACACCACTAGCAACTGACCGCCAACCAGAATATAATCCCTGTATTCCGACTCTCTGCTTCCTTGTGTATAAGAGGCACTAACTGAAAACATTGTTCTTACCATGGAGAATCTCGGGGAACTTATTTCACGCCATCCTTGCTGGCTTCCTATTGCATTAATGACATGGCCAAGGATTTTTAAATGACTGAATCTAACTCAATGGTTCAGAATGGTGGAGAGAACCAAAAGAAATGCTATAATTTACCACTGAGGGAAAGGTATTATTTCATTGGGTCTTTTCCATACAACTGTTTCAGTAAATTATTGCTATAATTTAGGGAAATTTTTATTCCAGGTTCTTATTCAATTGCCCTGGGAAACTTATCTTTATTTGGCATGTTATTTATATCATTTAAGGTCAAGGCACTATTAATGACTCTTCACTTTAATCTACAAAAAACGTGCAGAGAGCTCTCCATAAAAATGAATAATCACAATTGCCAACCTTCAATATCTCAATCAGATTTTCTCAGCATGAAGGAAGAAATTACTTTTCTTATCAGGCCCCTTTAATTTGTTTTTGCTGTGATTATATTGTAAGGCGTCATTTGTCATCTAGTCACAGCCAGAATAATAATGGCTAGGTTTCTCACACAGTAATTAACAATTGTTAGTGTATCTAAGTTTCCCTGACCAAAATGCCTGGAATAAATTTTCATTCCATTGTATTTCTGATCTAAAAGCCATTTATAGCCAAAAGCAACGCAAAACTATTATTGTAATGTCAAGAAATTCACAATCCTTAACTGCTGAGATCTATTGTTGACTGACACCTTTCCAAGTTTTTATAAATGGAATATATTCAACTTTTCTCAGTTAAACACATAGTTACAGCTTGATTTTAAAGCTAAAGAAGATTAGGCTAATTATTGTAATAACATTTTAAAAAATTGCCGTCCAGTTGTTCAGAAATCTTGCAGTTACAGCGCTGGGCCCACCAGGTGCTGATCCCTATGTATTCTCTAGAACTCTGGGATTCTGGTTCCCACATTCCTTTTATGCTCACTGGAATCCTTTTCATCGTACTCTCATGAAGATCTCCTGATTGAATCTGCACTCTTATAATTTAAAGGATTCTGCTTAAAATTTATTATACTGCGCAATGCAACATTTGCGAAAAAATGCATTCCAATTAATACTCCAAATGTGTTTCAGAATTAATTAATAGCATCCAATAATTGGAAAAATCTGCCAGTCAGGCACTACCAAAGCCTCAAATTTGCTGGATTAATGGAACTACATAGGTAGCACAGTCTGGGCCCTCGGCCCCGCGATGTTGTGCCCACCTACGTAAACCTACTCCACATCAATCTAACCCTTCCCTCCCTCACAGTCCAGACCCTCGATTTTTCCTACATTAGCATGTCAATCCAAGAATCATTTAAAAAATCTCCATTGTGTCAGCTTCCTCTGCCACCCCCCCAGCAGGGTGTTCCCGGCAGCCATTGCTCCCTGCGTTTTACCATATTTATGTTCAAAGGATGACCACATATTTGTCCTTCACAAGCAAATCTGAAGTTGCTTCTGAGGTGGTTTTGTTCCTCCACAAATTATTCTCCACTTTCTGATAGTGCCTTCCATGTATTGCACAGTAAAATTGATGTAGCATACAGATGTGCATGAAGTTCACAGAAAAAAGAAACTAATTTTGCAAACTAACATCAAATTTTCAATGATTGTTAGTTAATTTTAAAATATAAACAAATATAGTACATGTTAATAATGTTGAATGTAAAAAGATACAAAGGTTCGTCCTAAGTGACTATACGAGCTACAAGCCTTTATAATTTGTGAGAGTGCTCAATTTCTGTCCTGCATAGCCATGAAATTCCTTTGAGCAGCAATATTATCACATCTAAGCCTACATAACTAATGAGTGAACTGAGGAGAAATTTGAACCAGTTAGCAGGTTAACACTTGGGCACATTCTGTCCAATTTTTAAGATTGTCATAGTTTTACAGCACGGAAAGGCCTTTCAGTCCAACTAGTCCATGCTGACCAAATTTTCTACCCAAGCTTGTCCCATTTTCCTGCAGTTGCTAATATGCTTCTAAGCCTTTTCTGTCTGTGTACCTGTCTTAATGTCTTTTAAACGTTGCACGTCCCTCTACCACTTCCTCTGGCACCATTCCATATCCTACCACCCTCTCTCAGCACTTTTAAATCTTTTCCCTCTTATCTTGAATCAATGGAATCTACTTTTAGGCTCTCCTGCCTTGGGAAAAAGATTATGCCCATTTATCTATATTCCTCATGGTTTTATAATGCCATTTTAAAACCCCCCTTCACCCTCCTATGTTCAAAGGAGAAAAGCTCCAGTTTATTCAACCACTCCCTTTTACTCATGTTCTCCAGTCCTGGCAACATCCTTGTGGATCTGCCACCCCTCCACCATCAGACTCCTCAATGACAAACTCAATCAGAGACTCATTTAAGGACTCTTACTTGTGCACTTTATCGATTTTCTTTTTGTTCTCTCTGTGTTGCACAGTTTGTTTACATTCATTATCTGTTTATACTTCTTTTATGAGGTCTTTCATGGCTTGTTTCAGCATCATTGCCATAAAGATCAGCGTGTAAAGAGCCGTTGTCATACCCACGCTCCTGTTCGGCTCCGAATCATGGGTCCTCTACCGGCATCACCTACAGCTCCTAGAACGCTTCCATCAGCGCTGTCTCCACTCCATCCTCAACATTCATTGGAATGACTTCATCACCAACATCGAAGTATTCGAGCTGGCAGAGTCCGCAAGCATCGAATCCACGCTGCTGAAGACCCAACTGCACTGGGTGGGTCACGTCTCCAGAATGGAGGACCATCGCCTTCCCAAGATGGTGTTATATGGCGAGCTCTCCACTGGCCACTGAGACAGAGGTGCACCAAAGAAGAGGTACAAGGACTTCTTAAAGAAATCTCTTGGTGCCTGCCACATTGACCACTGCCAGTGGGTTGATCTCGCCTCCAACCATGCATCTTGGCACCTCACAGTTCGGCGGGCAGCAACCTCCTTTGAAGAAGACCGCAGAGCCCACCTCACTGACAAAAGACAAAGGAGGAAAAACCCAACACCCAACCCCAACCAACCAATTTTCCCTTGCAACCACTGCAACCATGCCTGCCTGTCCCGTATCTGATTTGTCAGTCACCAACGAGCCTGCAGCAGACGTGGATGTACCCCTCCATGAATCTTCATCCACGAAGCCAAGCCAAATATGTTTACATATTTACTATGACTAACTAGTGGTAATTCTTCCGTGCCTGCAGGAAAAAGGAAACTCAGGGCTATATGTGATGTTATGTAGGCACTCTGACAATAAATCTGAAATCCGAATCTGATTTTTTCATCCCTCTTTCCAGCTTAATGTCATCTTTCCAAGAATATACTAACAAGAGAAAGTCTCAACCCTCTTTCCTTGGTTCGTAATATCATTTGTAATCTTCTCCTTTTCATGTGAGTTATCGTGTTCGTTTGAAGTTCTCGCTATTTATGTAAGCATCTGTCACTACACTTATAATATCCACACATTACTGAAGAACGCATTGGTTCTAAGTACATGTTTGAAATGCTTCTTTTCTAAACTATCTTGTATCATGAGATTTTTTTTCACCCAGCTGGCATCAAACAACTAAAGTTCAAAATTCTGTCCAAAACTCAGATCTTATTTTATTGCAAATGAACATAGTAACAAGAGTTCTCATTGTCTGAAAGTGGGATCAGGCTGAAGTGAAACACATCAACCCAGCTTCTGGTGAGCATGAGCTCAGAGCAGAAATCATCTAAAATCTGGAACATGCTGACAGATGATTAGATGTCAAAAGCTGCGAAGATGGCAAGTTTAAGTAATAGAAATGTAACATAGATCTGTGTTCTTCTAAGTATGAAGTAAATACAGAAATATTTTGAAGGGTGTGGATCAATACACAGCATAAGAGAACAGAAGCCTTTTTGTTTCCATTGTTTAGATATTTCTTCTTTCTTTGGCTTGGCTTCGCGGACGAAGATTTATGGAGGGGGTAAAAAGTCCACGTCAGCTGCAGGCTCGTTTGTGGCTGACAAGTCCGATGCGGGACAGGCAGACACGGTTGCAGCGGTTGCAGGGGAAAATTGGTTGGTTGGGGTTGGGTGTTGGGTTTTTCCTCCTTTGCCTTTTGTCAGTGAGGTGGGCTCTGCGGTCTTCTTCAAAGGAGGTTGCTGCCCGCCAAACTGTGAGGCGCCAAGATGCACGGTTTGAGGCGTTATCAGCCCACTGGCGGTGGTCAATGTGGCAGGCACCAAGAGATTTCTTTAGGCAGTCCTTGTACCTTTTCTTTGGTGCACCTCTGTCACGGTGGCCAGTGGAGAGCTCGCCATATAACACGATCTTGGGAAGGCGATGGTCCTCCATTCTGGAGACGTGACCCATCCAGTGCAGATATTTAATAAGGTTGATTTGCATTAAATTTGGTTGGATGACAGTCAAAAGGACACAGATAAAGAATTGTCAGAGCAGTGCAATTAATCAAACTAGTGCAGATTAATGAATGATCAGAGGTGTACTAAGCTATTGTAACCAAGACCTCAACGGTGGAACAGGCAGACAGTTACTTCGAACTCAACGGCTGTTAAGGCGGATGAAGGCTGCAACAAATCCACCAGCTCCAATCGTCGTGGTTTCTATGCCATTGGAACTAGTTGGCTCATTTGTGAAGTATCATGTGCTTCTTGGAGTGCAACATCAAGTACATGTTAAACAAATATCTGCTGAGGAGCCTTTGCTCGTTGGGCCACTTTCCAAGATTGTACTCGTAAATCACGACAGCTCATGGGAATGAACACCATCATCCTCCACCTTGAAGGTATAGTCACATCTATATCTCTGCTACTGTGATATCTAGAATAAATATGCCTAGAAAACTGCAAAACATCCAGCCTCAAGATTATAGATTGAAATTTTGCAGATATTGTCAAGATTGAACATCATATAGTCCATCGTAAATCACAAAATTCTGCAGACATTGAGGTTGGAATAAAACTGCTGGAGAAGCTTTACCACCCCCTTCCCCCACCCCACCCCCACTCCACTCTTTTGTTCGGATGTTTGCCAGCATTTTCTCATACTTTGATGAGGCACTCAAGCCCGAAACGCTGGTTCTATATCTTTACCTTTGCTATATAAAGGACACTGTTCAACATGCTGAGCTTCTCCGGCATTCTCTTGGTTTTTTTTTAATATATCATATTATACATATATCTGTGCACCAACATGCCATGATTATCAAATATTAATTTGCCTCTCTTAAAAATATCCTGACTCTGTCTCCACTGCCCTGAGAGAAAAACATCTTATTTCTGACTGAAACAGGCAACTTTCATTTTTAAACCCTTTAGATTCTGTCACAAGAAGATATATTTCTTTACATTGGTTTTATCAAGTCCCATCTATTACAAGCTCCCATTTTAGTAAAATGGGATTATCAGTGTGATGGATAGTTTAGACAGGAAGGACTGAATGGTCACAGTTACCATCTATCATTTCACACAAGCACAGCACAAATCACAGCCCAGCAATATTTTGATACATTGGAAGAAATGAGGGAAGGCTTGTCTGTCTGTTCCAGATTTGATACATTTGCAGAGCCATTGTGATTTTGCAAGGGAGAACCATTCTGACGGCTGAAGAGAAAACAGCTTTTTGAAGCAGCTCTTGTGGTCAGCCATTTTTGTGGAAATCAGAGCAAAGCATGCTCTGTGAATGACTGGGCCTTTTCGGGAAGCAAAGGGCTTCATTTTGATTGTAGCTAACAATGAAGGACACTTGGAGAGACTACTTCATTTTAAGTGTGACCAGCAGTGAAGTTACTTGGAAAGACTAGTGTCAGGGTCTTGGAAGCTTTGTGGAGGCCGCCCAGTTTGAGTCTTGCCTACAAAAGGACCAGGAGTGTTATGACCACAGCTCGTGTGGATGGACATTTCTTCAAAGGCAACACAAGGAGAATTAGTGAGTCTGTAGCAGACACAACTCCACTCTTCCCATCAGTTGAGCATTAATTCTGGGCATCAAATTTCAAAGGCCTAAGCTTCAACACTGAATTCTCATACTAACACATGCACATGTACACACACACACGATACCTGCGCATAGCTGGGGATAGATTTAGTGTTAAGGATAGTTTAAAAGTTAAGACTATAGTTTAAGAGTTAGAAATAAAGTTAGTGTTTTAAAATTAAAAACTGTCCGGTTCAATGCCTATTGCTGTTCGTTACACGCAGTTCGTAGCACATCAAAATTTAACACACTCCAATCAAGATCCCCACCCCTCACTCTTCTAAACTCCAGCAGATGTAAGATTATTCAACCTTTCATGAGAACACAACTTGCTCACTTCCAGGAATTAGTCCTGGAAATAAGCAAGTTCCAATGTTCTCTGAACTACTTCCAATGAATTATCATTTTTCTTTAAACAAGGAGACCAATTCTCAACACAGTTTTCCAGATGTGTTCTCACCAATGCCCAATATAAATGAGCTCCCTACTTTATTTTATTCCCTCAGCGATAAGATTCAAGATTCATTTATTATCATGAAATAAAACAGAAAATGTGATATTACATGAAATTTACCTTAGTCTACCGCAAGGCAGATCCCTTTCAGCTGGAGAAAGAGAAGTGAAAGAGAGGGACCCCCCACCCCCAGTCACCTCCAACACTCCTGCTGCCTCCTCAGCCACACAGCCTCCAGTCCAAACCATCAACAACCCATACTCCAGATGCACATCTCTGACATGATCAGAAAGTGTCAAGTACCCTCGGCACCCTCTCACATCTTAGCCCCAATACCAGGTACCCCTTCAGTCAGTTTCAAGCCAATCTCCAGCAGTTGCCATCAGCCCATGGCCCACATGGGTTCCTTTTGACCTGTTAGCTTTCCTAATGATGTAGTACCTAAATTCTAGACTTTACCAAGGCACATGAACATCCAGATGCCTCAGAAGAATCTCAGGGTTGTATGTGATGTCATGTATGTACTCTGACAATAAATCTGAAATCTCAGAGGTCTGAACTTTTTCCAAATGTCCTTATTTTTTTATTTTTCCTGCCAAAAGAAACATTCATATTTTCCCATAATCTATAAGCTACTTATGTCTTCTTCATATCTTACTTTCTTACCACCATTGTGTCTTTAGCAAATATATCACCAGCGTATAATTTCACACAACTAGCATATTCACTTACCTTTCTTTTTATCATCAATTAATCAGAAGAAATTAGACAAGTGAGCATCACGGTAGGATGAAATAAGTTCTACTTTTCTACATGTATAAGCAGGTAAGGGGAGATGTATGTGGTCTTACCAGCATTTTGGATAATGGTCCATGTCTTAGGTCAATATTGATCTCTTATGTGTAACACAATCCACTATTATCGTAATTAAATCAATAACCAAATTGTCCTGTGAGGAACAGTACTGGGTGAAGGAAATCATGAATCAAACAGTGATGAAGTTCTGAAAAGAGACTCTTGCTTCCCTTATTCAACATATTGAATAAATAGTCTAGAGGAAGTTGGGATGGATCACTCCATATAGTTGAGGTGGATTCAGAATTGTAAATAAACAGGTTTCTTCCATTTATGAATTGCAAATGTTAGATTGGAGGTAATCATGAAAGCAAATGGGATGTCGGCCTTCATGCTCCAGAGACTGAATTTAAGAGCAGGGAAGTTCTACTGCAACTATGCAAGGTGCAGGTGAGGATACACCTGGAGTGTAGTGTGCAGTTCTGGTCTCCTTATTGGTGAGAGGTTATACTAGCTTTGGAGACAGTGCAGAGGATGTTCACTAGGTTAAATCCAGAAATGAAGGGGTTATCTGTGGGGAAAGATTGAGTAGCCTACTCATTGGAGTTGAGTATGATGAAGGGAGAATTATGTAGAGACATAGAAAATTCTGAAAGGAACCGATAAAACAGAAGCAGGAGGTGGTTTTGACTGGCAGGTGAGACTAGAACCAAGGGCAAAGTCTCAAGATTCAGGGGAAGTAGATTTAAGACAGAGAAGAGAAAGAACTGTTTCTCTCAGCCAGTGGTGAATCTGTGGAATTCTCTGCCCAAGGAAGCAGTAGAGGCTGCTTATTGAATGCATTTAAGAGAGGAATTAAAGGTTATGGGAAAGGTTGGTAAGTGCAGCTGAGTTCATCACCAGAGCAGCCACGATCTTACTGAATGACAGAACTGCTCCTATTTTTTTATGTTATGTACTTATTCTCCAAAAATACATCCCCCTGAATTTTTCCATTACCATGGTGAGAAAATGTGCTCAGCATCTCACTCCTGTTTTTCAATGTGGAAGTGGACATAAATAGAGTAGGGGGATAATGATGCTCTATGTCATGACTTGGTGCCTGCTCTGCCAAATTGGGCCACGCTGATCCAGGTAGTGCCATGTGCTTATTACACTTGGAAACCTTGACATGCAGCAGCTGAAAAAAAACACCACCTCTGTTATTTAAGTAAACTCCAAGATAAGCAGATTTGCTAAGTCGTGGTTATGGCTAGAATTACATTTGTGTATTTGTTTTATGTTCATTGTTGGAGAGCATTACAAAATAATTTTATTTTCCATTAAGGTATAGGAGTAGTGGGTAGGGAAGTCTCAAGTAGATAAGGAATAAGGCAAGGTTGGGTGATTTGTGTTGACGATGGCAGAGACTGGACAAAATGATATTTCTGACAGAGTGTTCTGAGGTCATTCTACATTAATGCACCAAGAGGATGGACTTGAGGCAGCTGTTCTTCTTCACGGAGATCGACCACCTACAGAAGTGTGTTTACAAGTATATAGCAGGGTCAGAACCATTTGGTTAGTGGCAGCCAGTTTTACAGTCACACTGATTTTCTTTGCCTCTGGCAAAGATACGGAAAACATAATATTCAGGTTACGATGAGAAGCTGCTTAAGATGCAGTCATTTTTCGCATCCACATTACAATAGATGTTCTCACCAAAAATCCAGAAATGAAAGAGCTATAATATACCACTCATCTGCAATGACAAAATAATGGCAGTTTGTGGGGGTGCTGCAAATGATGCATTTAGCGTCAGACATTTTGCTGTATTTTTTCCAGCCATTAGGTTTGATCAAAGGATGTTTACTTGGGAAGACATGTCCACTCAACTCCTTGCATCTTCCTTTTGAAGATATTTTTATTAAAGTTTGCAATAATACAAAAATTAAACAATTATATATTGAAATACAAATTATAAGAGAAAGAAAAAAAAAACCATTGATTCAAAAACCCCGACCATTATACAAGGTTGGGGGAAAAAAACTGACATGTGGGTATCAAGTGACGACAACCTGGAAACAGACAGAACAACATTGAAGCTTATAACAACCCTAAAATTTTATATTGTGGTAATAGTCCATAAAAGGGCCCCATGTCTTTAGGAAATTAGTATTTGAATCTTTAATGATAGGTGGAGTGTTATCCTTCCATTTAATCAAAATTGCATGTCTGGCAATCAATAAAATAAAAGATTAAATTCAGTTTTGAGTTGAAGTCAATAAAATGTCATCATCTTGAAATGATCTGAAAAAAGCAATTAAAAGGCAAGGTTCCAATATAACCTTAAGAATGTTTGAAAAATATCTTTCCAAATTCATTCTAAACTAGGGCAAGTCCAAAGCATCTGAATCAAAGAAGCTTCAGCAATTTTACATTTGTCACAAAGAGGATTTATATCAGAGTCAAAACGAGATAATTTAACTTTAGACACATGTACTCTATTGACCACTTTAAATTGCAATGTCATGCACAAAGGGAGGCCATATTAATCAAACCTCGTCAGAGAATGACAGATTCAAATCCTGTTCTCAATCTCTCTTGATCTTAACTAATGAGGCCACTTTTAAATCAAGCAAATTGTTATAAGTAAGAGATATTGAACATTTATAACTCCTTGCTTCAAACTCATCAATACATGCTCAAGGATAACACAGGTAAAATAAGAAAAGAGTGCTAACCTGTAATTGAGAAGTAGGCATCCTCAAGTACCAAATCTGTAGCCTGGAGTTCTCGTAAGATGCTTTTGCAATGCAACGCAGGTCACGTTTCCCATTTTATTGTCTGTAATCACCACCACTTCCTGCTGATTACACCACTCAGACTTTGCTATCTCCTGTGAAGAAAGGTGGAGAAGAATAAGGAGGAACAGGGAATAGGAAGAGCAGGAAGGACGAAGGAGGCAATGTCAGGATGATCTTTCTCATTGCCCTATCCGGATTCAACTGATAGTGTTATGCTTTTCATGAGAAGAATTAAATTCAGCATGGTTATAGGCCCTCCCCAAATACACTGACGAAGCAACAATCCCCATACATTTTGAAAGGTGGGAGGAAACCGGAGTATTATGAAGGATCCCCATCACTGGGCACAAATTCTTCTAACTGATACCTACAGACAGAAGATACAGAACCCAGAAGACCAGCACCTGCAGGTTAAAGAACAGTTTATTTACAATGGCTATCTGAACATCCCCTGAATTCACTGATCATGGGTTGCTACTACACCACAAGGAGGACGGCCTGCTGGTTACAAAGCCATTTTTTTCCTTGCGCTATAGAAACGGTGAATATTTATTATTAATCTTTGTATTTATTAACTCTTTCAATTTAATGTCGTTTTGTTTCCCCATGAAGTACCTGTCTGCAATAGCAAGTAAGAATCTTGGTCCAGATGTACACATTCATCATAATGCTTTATTGTACATAAGACTTGAGCTGGCCCGGATCCAAGCGAGGGAAGTGCAGGGAAGGGAGAGGTGGCCCGACCTTTATGGCCTGAGCCACAGGGGAGGAGAGTCATCAGTTCCTGGGGGAATAATATGACTAGCTGTACTAAAAAAAAGGTTAGGCTTAATCTTTTGCTGACAATCATGGGGCTTTGTGATAGTTCCATGGGTGTGCAGCAACATAGGAGAGGGGATTACAGCACAGGAGGGCCAGATGGGGAGCAAAGAAGAAGATTCCAAAAGGGTTTAGGAAATAATTTTTCTGTATCCCTCTTGCAAAATTCCTCAAAATCTAAGATCACTCATTTCAGCCTGGTTCTGTGGGTTCTTGGAGACTGACAAGGTCAATGTGGGAATTATAGACACGCGATCTGATGCCTGATGGGTCAGGTCGGTGGGTAATTTGTGAGATGATTGTAATGGTATGGATTGTATATAGTAATTGGCCGGGGCTGGCCCGCCCCCTGATGACACTCTCCCCTGTGGCTCAGGCCATAAAGGTCGGGCCACCTCTCCCTTCCCTGCACTTCCCTCGCTTGGATCCGGGCCAGCTCATCTTATGTACAATAAAGCCTATCGTTCCCCTCAGTCTTTGTCCTTGTGATTATTGGGGCAACTGGTCGTGCCCAACAATTTATTGTACATAAAATTTTAACATCTCCAGTAATGGAGAAGTTGCTCCGCCCCGATTGGCTAAAGGTGGATCCCCAAGTCCCAGGTGCATCAGAACTCTTTGAATAGTGGATCATTTGTTTCAACAACTTTCTTGAGACTGCTGCAGGAGTGGTCGACTCGGATAAGAGGCTGAAAGTTTTACGGGCAAGAGTTTGCAGAGGGCTTTCCAGGCCATCAGAAGCTGGACGACCTACACCGAGGTGATAGCTGAGTTACGGGGACTATACAAGCCCAAAATCAACACAGTCTACTCCCGCTACCTCCTGGCATCTAGAAAACAGCAGCCTGGTGAGTCAGTAGAAGGGTTCATCTGAGCCCTGGTCACACTGGGAAAAGACTGTTTGGGGAACCCCATGGTCCCTGTGCCGGTGGCCCAGTTTGTGGAAGACCTGATCCAGGATACTTGCGTGTCAGGGTTGAGGTCGGACTATATCCAACAACATCTCCTCAAGGAGACAATTCCCATTGAAACGGGCGATCCAACTGGCCAGGACTTTAGACTCGGCCCAGCGCCACACGGAGTCAATCGCAGGCAGAAGCGGGCCTATCCCGTATGCACCACCATGAGGGCTGCCATCTTGGGAGACAGTGTCGGAGACGGCCGACCCGACTGTGGCTGCAGTGGTGCCGGGATCCACGGGATGCCATTTCTGTGGGCAGGCAAGACATCTACGACATCTCTGCCCCACGAAAGGAGCTACCTACTCAGGATGTGGGAAAAAGGGCCATTATCAATGAGTCTGTAGGTCCAGAGTCCCAACCCAAAGCAGCGCGGCGTGTATGGATGAGGAGCTTCTGGTGCCGGCCGCATGTGTGGTAAGGAGGGGCATCATCTTACTTGCTGCCACTCCACCTTCTACGCAGCGGCAGCCCTCATCGATGATGTCACTTCCTCCCCCGACGACACCACTTCCAACTTCTTCATCGACGTTGGCAGCGTGGTCAACATGGAGGCCGCCATCTTGGACATCGGGCCTATCCACCGACGACGAAGATGATGCACCCATCCTGGCATCGATCACCTTGGACCAAGCCAGCCCTCAACCGATCACAAACTCTATGATGCAGATCGAGGTGAATGGGCACAAATCAAACTGCCTCTTCGATAGTGGCAGTACCAAAGTTTTATCCACCCTGAGTGGCCCGAAGGCTCTCGATCCACATTTGGCCGATGACCAGATCAGTGTCGGTGGCGGCGAAAGACCAGCGGACTTGTATCCAGGGGTACTGTGTGGTGTCTCTCACGGGTGGGGGGGGGAAATGTTATAATGATTTTTTGCTGTTGGTCATGCCCCAGGTCTGCGTGCCGATCCTCCTGGGCCTTGACTTCCAGAGTCAGTTCAGGAGTGTGACGATGGCATTCGTGGGCCCCCAACCACCGCTCACCGTTTGCAAGCCACAGCTTACGGGACCCCCCCCCCCCCCCCCAAACGAGCATCCAACCTCCGGGACCGACCTGCAGCCTGACCACCCTGCGGGTGGCCCATCTGTCACTATTTGAGAACCTCACCCCGGACTGTAAACCAATCACTACCAAGAGCAGGCGCTATAGCACTGAGGATGTGGGATTCATCTGGGCCGAGGTTCAGTGACTCTTGGTGGAGGGGATCATAGCCCCTAGCTCCAGCCCCTGGAGGGCACAGGTCCTCGTGGTCAGAGGGGCAGGCAAGCCCCGGATGGTTATTGACTATAGTCAAACCATCAACCACTTCACCCAGTTGGATGCGTACCCTCTACCCCAGATAGCCGACTTGGTCAACAAGGTCGCACAATACAGAATCTTTTTGACTATTGACCTCAAGTCGACTTATCATCAACACCCCCTTTGCTCGAGCGACTACATGGGCTTCGAGGCTGACGGCAGACTTTTTCACTTCCTGCGGGTGCCCTTCGGTGTTACTAAGGGTGTCTCTGCTTTTCAGAGGGTTATGAATCGGATGGTGGGGGAGCACAAGGTGACAGCGACATTTCCATTCCTTGACAATGTCACCATCTGCAGCGATGACCAGCAGGACCATGATGCGAACCTCGCAAAGTTCTTGTGTACGGTCAAGTCTCTCAACTTGACATACAATATGGACAAGTACATGTTCAAGACAGACCGCCTGGCCTTTCTCGGATGCATCGTGGCACATGGTGTCATTGCCCCCGACCCCAACCGCATGCGACCTCTTATGGAGCTCCCAGTCCTAAACACCCTAAAGGCACTGAAGAGTGGCCGGGGCTGTTTTCCTATTATGCACAATGGGTCCCCAATTACGCTAATAAGGCCAACCCCCTAATTAAGTCCATAACCTTCCTGTTATCAGCGGAAGCCCAAGCTGCTTTCTATCAGATCCGAGGGGACATCGCAAAGGCCACGATGCATGCGTGGACAAGTCTATCCCTTTTCAGTTGAAGAGCGATGCCTTTGATTTTGCACTGGCCGCTACTCTTAACCAGGCAGGCAGGCCAGTAGAATTTTTCTCCTGCACCCTGCACAGTCCCGAGGTACGGCATTCCTCGGTCGAGAAGGAGGCATAAGCGATCGTTGAGGCAGTGCGCCACTGGCGACATTACCTGGTAAACGCTTTACCCTGCTGACAGACCAGAGGGCCGTGGCCTTCATGTTTAATACTAAACAGCGGGGTAAAATAAAAACATGACAAGATTCTTAGGTGGAGGATCAAGCTCTCCCTTAGAATTATGACATCTTGTACTGACCAGGTAAACTCAACGATCCCCCAGATGCCCTATCCTGGGGTCTGAGCCAGCGTGCATCTCGACCCCCTCCATCGACAGTCTGTGCCACCCCGGAGTCACAAGGTTGTACCACTTTATCAAGACTCGGAACCTTCCGTACTCCACAGGCAAGACTTCATGGAGGCATCCATTTTGAATCTACCCAATCTGCAACACCTGACTGGTCAGGAATAACACTAGCACTCTATCAGATGGCAGAATGGCTCTCAGTGGCATAATGTGGGTGTATCATGTGAACCCAGAAATGTACAGAAAGGTTTAATTCATTATACGGCCCAGATGTTTTGTGATCTTTCCAAAAAAATCATAATAGTCAATATCCAATAGGGTCCAACTTCTGCACCATGCAACAAATGGCAGCGGCCGTCACATTTGAACTGGACCAGAAATGGGTTATTTGGGGAGAAGGGAGATCCTTAACTCCTGGATCTCAGTGTTGCCATTTGGTAATATACAGTGGAAACTTTGTGTTGTGTTTTATCCAGGCAAGATAACCTATTTTTGAGTGCAAAATAAGGCTAAAGTACAGAGCATAGTGTTAAAATGAAATAAGTTCAGTTAAAACAGTACAAGGGCAGCATGAATTTACTGATGTTCTTTGAAAATGATAATGCACGTTTTTAAACTCATGTATCTTGTGTAGTACAGGAAGGGTAAGAAAAAGATTTGACCAGGTTAGGATGATCATTTAATATATTAGCTGCTTTCCTGAGGCAGCAAGGTGTAGGAAGAGTTGACGGAGGGGAGGTTTGTTTGCATGATGGGTACAGCTGCATTCATAACTGCAAGTTCTAGTGGTCTTGGGCAGATCAGGTCCTGCAACAAGCTCGACACACCCAGACAGGATCATTTCCATATTTTTTCAATAAGCAAATTCCAACACATCAATAGTCACCATCTTGCCTTGTCTGTGTTTCTGATCATCTCCATTTGCAATGGCTTCCAATTACTGAATTTAGGGCGACACAAATCAGCATTCAATAAACAATGAGAAAAAAACCAAACAAGTGGAGCAGTGAATCCTGAAAAGGTCCATAAAAATGGTCAAAAGATGGGGAGGGGGGGGTGGGAAAGAGGGGAAGGGAAAAAGATAGTGATGTTATGTTGGAGATGATGGAAATATTGGAAGGTATTGTGTTGAATGCAGAGGGTAGTGGGTTGATAGGTGAAGACCGAAGGAACCACTTCTCGATTTTGCCTGGGCAGAGCCTTGCACATATTTTAGGCCTCTACACTAATCTTCGGCTTTCATATGACTCTTTTTGTCCCATGCTAGTGGCTTTATAATCCTTTATCTGAATCTGGCCAAGGGTTTCATACTACTACCACTGTCAGCCAATGGAATTATTTCATTAACTTAGAACTGAGACCCATTGTTTGCAACCTTATTTCACATTTTATGTAATAATTTCCTTCCTGATTATGCAACCCAGGGTTTGTAACATATACAGGCTCATTTTGAACCAAAATGTTAGTGTCGGAACATTTTAAACCTTATTTCCATAATGGCAATGTAATACTACTGAAAATGAATGTTGAAATGCCATCTAGAAATAAAGTTAAATTATGTTAGCTTTTCAAGCGTAGCCTGTTTTTAAAATACTGCCAAACCAAAAGAAAAGTGTGCAGTAACTCTCATGAATTAGTCACACATCCTAGATTTTAAGACCAAGGAATTCGATAACCATATTTCTGTTTCTCAGCTGTTTGTAATTGCAAGAATGATAAAATGGCAGAAGCACTAGGGTAGAACACTACAGCATAGAAACTAGCCCCTTGGCCAATCTGAACTCTGCTGAACAGTTATTCTACCCAGACCCATTAAGATGCACCCAGATCATAGCCATTTCATCCATGTAGCTATCCAGATTTTTCTTATATGTCAAAAACAAGCCAGAAATTTACCAGAAATGTGTTCAGCAAAGTTTTCTAAATCACTATATAGAGGTACCAATGAGAGAGGATGCAGTACTTGATCTCCTATTAGGAAACAACACAAGTCAGGTAACAGATGTATGTGTAGAGGAACATTTTAAGTCCAGTGACCATAATGTTAATTATGGAAAAGGGTAAATCTAGTCCTCGGTTTGGGATTCTAAATTTGAGGAAGACAAATTTTGTGAAATGAGAAAGGATCTAGGAAGAGTTAATGTGAAGGCAAACCTGAAGGGTTCCGATAAGAATATTAAGAGTTTGGCCTGGAAGTCAGCCTGAAGAAAACTGAGGTCCTCCATCAGCCAGCTCCCCACCATGACCATCAGCCCCCCACATCTCCATCGGGCACACAGAACTCAAAACGATCAACCAGTTTACCTACCTCGGCTGCACCATTTCATCTGATGCAAGGATCGACAAAGAGATAGACAACAGACTCGCCAAGGCAAATAGCACCTTTGGAAGACTACACAAAAGAGTCTGAAAAAACAACCACCCGAAGAAACACACAAAGATCAGCGTGGACAGAGCCGTTGTCATACCCACACTCCTGTTTGGCTCTGAATCATGGGTCCTCGACCGACATCACCTATGGCTCCTAGAACGCTTCCATCAGCGCTGTCTCTGCTCCATCCTCAACATTCATTGGAATGACTTCATCACCAACATCGAAGTACTCAAAATGGCAGAGTCCGCAAGCATCGAATCCATGCTGCTGAAGACCCAACTGCGCTGGGTGGGTCACGTCTCCAGAATGGAGGACCATCACCTTCCCAAGATCGTGTTATATGGTGAGCCTCCACTGGCCACCGAGACAGAGGTGCACCAAAGAAGAGGTACAAGGACTGCTTAAAGAAATCTCTTGGTGCCTGCCACATTGACCACTGCCAGTGGGCCGATATCACCTCCAACCGTGCATCTTGGCGCCTCACAGTTCGGCGGGCAGCAACCTCCTTTGAAGAAGACCACAGAGCCCACCTCACTGACAAAAGACAAAGGAGGAAAAACCCAACATCCAACCAATTTTCCCTTGCAACCGCTGCAACCGTGCCTGCCTGTCCCGCATCGGACTTGTCAGTCACCAACGAGCCTGCAGCAGACGTGGACATACCCCTCCATAAATCTTAGTCCGCGAAGCCAAGCCAAAGAAAAAAATTAAGAATAAAAGGATAGTAAGGGACATAATTAGCCCCTTAGAGGATCAGAGTGGTCAACTATATGTGGAACCTCACGCAATGGGGGAGATCTTAAACAATTTTTTTTTGCATCAGTATTTACTCATGAATCTGTCATAGTGCATAAGAAAAGAAGAGAAATGAACAGAAGGGTCATGGAATAGATGGAGATTAAGGAGAAAGAGATGTTTTCTGTCTTACAGTGAGTAAGGGTAGATAAATTACACGGGTCAGATACGATGTTCCCTCGGACCTTGAGGAAGACTAACGTAGATATGTTCAAAATATCCTCAGCCAAGGATGAGGTGCCAGAGGATTGGAGGGTAGCTCATGTTGTTTAAAAAAGGCTCCAAAAACAAACCAGGGGTAATTGTAGTCTGATGAGCCTGACCCCAAGTAGTAGGTAAATTATTAGGAGTTCTGAGAGACAGGATATATAGGTATTTGGAAAGTCATGGGCTGATTAAGGACAGTCAGCGTGGCTTTGTGTATGGTAGGTCATGTTTAATGAATCTTCTAGAGTTTTTCAAGAAGGTTACCAAGAAGGTAGATGAAGGAAAGGCTATGGATGTTGTCTACATGGTGTGACAGAGTATATAGATATGTTTTAGGGAGATAAATTGGGAAAGGTTTGTTAGAGCAGGTCACATACAAACACTTTAAAACAGATCTTATTTAAAATACTGAAGCTCTTCCCCATGCTAGACATGTTGGGGCCCACAGCCTTTGCAGAAGTTTTGGAGAGTGCCCAAGAGACTTCACTAATGGATTGTTGTTTACAAAAAGGCAACAGATGAATGAGCTTGTCGGAGTCACAGGATGCCTGGAGCAGAACTTGCTGTTCTAAGAGGGTCATGTGGTTTTACAAGCAGAGAGAGTCAAACAGGCTTTTTCTCTGTGTGAGAGAAAGAGAGAGATACTTCTACAGTGTTACAGCCAGCAACAGCAGCTGGGACTGGAACAGGACAAGCTGGCATGCTTGTGGAAACCCCATTTTGAAGATGGGTTGTTGAGTTCTTAGTTCAGCCTGGTCAAAGTCCTTGTGGTTTATGCAAGAGGAGAGGACTGGCTGCCTAATGTTTCACTTGAAATAAGAGAAACAAAAAGGAACTCTGTGGTGACCTGAAAGAAAGAGGCTATCATCTGGAGAACCCTGAGGGGGAAATTTTTGTCAGCAAGACACTGAAGTGGCTGATGGAAGTAAATCAGTTGTGGATATCCTGGAACATCAAATCTCTCTCTGAAAACCAACAAGAACTTTCCTGAGCAGTAACCATTTACTTTTCAAACACCAAAGACTGGTAAAATTCATAAATGTCAAATTCTGTGCACAGTATAAGAATTGCCTGCAACCAGTGAACTTGGAGGAATGAGAAGTGAGATTGGACTGTGAACTAAAGAACTTTTCTGAACTTACACACACATTACATACATGTGCGCTTAGAATTAGAAGGGGGTTAAGTTAGGTTAGTTAAGTCAATATTAATAAGTTAAAGTGTGATTCTGTTTTCATGTTTAAAGATAATTAAAGGGAACTTTTGTTTAAGTAACCATTTGTCCTGGTGAATATCTATTGCTGCTGCGTTTTGGGGTCCTCTGGGCTCGTAACAATGGACTTCAGTAAACCCTTGACAAGGTCCAACATGGGAGGCTAGTTCAGAAGGTTTTGACACTAGGTATCCATGGAGAGGTTTGTGATTGGCTGTGTAGGAGAAAATAGAGAGTGATGGTGGATGATTGCTTGTCAGACTGGAGGCCTGTGACTAGTGGTGTGCCTCAGGGATCAGTGTTGGGACCATTGTTGTTTGTTGTCTATATCCATGGTCTGGATGATAATGTGGTAAACTGGATCAGTGAGTTGCTGATGACACAAAGATAAGAGGCGTTGTGGACAGCGAGGAAGATTTTCAAAGCTTGCAGGGGGATCTTGTCTAACTGGGAGAATGGGCCAAAAAAGGCAGGCGGAGTTTAATCCAGACAAGTGTGAAACCAAGGTAAGAGATACATAGTAAGTGATAGGGCACTAAGGAGTGCAGAGGAGCAGAGAGATCTGGGAATACAGATACATTGTTCCCTGAAGGTGGTGTTGCATGTGGACAGGTTTGTAAAGAAAGCTTTTGGCATGTTAGATTTTATAAATCAAAGTATTGAGTATAAGAGTTGGAATGTAATGTTGAAGTTGTTTAAGACAAATTTGGTGAAGCCAAATTTGGAATATTGTGTGCAGTTCTGTGCACCTAACTAGAGGAAAGATATCAACAAGATTGAAAGAGTGCAGAGAAGATTTACTAGAATGTGGCTGGGTTGAGTTACAGGGAAAGATTGAACAGTTTAGGACTTTATTCCTTTGAGTGATAGAAGTTTATAAGATTATGAGAGGTACAGACAGAGTGGATGCAAGTAGGCTTTTTCCAGTTGGATTTGGTGAGATAAATATAAGAGGTCATAGTTTTAAACTAAAAGACGAAAGGTTTCGGGGGAACATTAGGGGTAAGTTCTTCGCTTATAGAGTGCTGGGAGTGTGGAACGATGTGATCGTAGCTAGAACTTGAGTTTTAAACATAATGAATGCGAATGGTCTGGAGGGTTATGGAATGGGAGCAGGTCAGTAGGACTAGCGAGATGATGGTCGGCAAAGACTAGAGAGGCCGAATGGCCTGTTTTCTGTCGTGTAGTTTCTATGGTTCTACATTAGCTGCTAGTGGTTCGACTCCATCACCATTCTCTGCATGAAGTTCCCCCTGCTCCCCCTAAATATCTCACTTTTCACCATTTGTCCTTGTTTCACCAAACTTCAGTGGAAAGAGCCTGCCCGCATTTACTCTATCTATACTCCACTTAATTTTGTTTACTTCTATTATATCTCCCCTCATTCTCCGACACTCCAGGGAATATAGTCCTAACCTGTAACTTAGTTCGTAAAGTCCCAGCAACATCCTTATGAATCTTCTCTGCACTCTTTCAATATTATTGATATTATGACTTAGGACAGATAAGTAGGATTCTTAATAAAAGGCAGCAATGAGAGCATGATAAGCAGGCAAATGTATGTGTAAGTATTCTATGTACAGTGATACGAGGTGTGTAAAATTGTCCAAAAAGATTCAAGATTCTTTTACTGTCATGTAATAACATTGAAAATGTAATATTACACAGAATTTTCTTTAGTTTTTCGTAAGGCAGACAACCCGTCACCACTTACAAAAAGAGAAAGAGAAGCAGAAGAGTCCCTTCAGAGTTACTGAGCGTCTGCACATTCCGCTCCAGTGACCCAGCAGTTGATGGAGCAGCAGACCTCTGTTCTATCCGCTAGCAACCCAAGTTGCAGATCCAAAGCTTCAACATGAAGCGCTCGAGGGCCTTCAGGGGCCCTTTTTGCCCTCAGCATCTCTCGAATCCCGGTTCTGATACCTGGCTCCCATTAGCCAGTCTCCAGCAGCCCCCAACCTGTGCAGATCCTTTGACCATGAATTGGAACATCCCACAGCCTGAACCCCTTGCTGGTCTGATGCTGCGGTCACGGACCTGTGGGCTGTCTCCTACGATTCTCCTTCTCAACAGGGGGGACATTACTCCCCATTTCTGGTGCCCTTCAAACTAGAGTTGATAATTATTTTGCATCGAACTGCCATAATTTTGTCAATAGATTTGTGCACTTTTTGAGCACTGCAAAGCCCAAGACCATAATTTCTCCTCATAGAAGAAAAAAAACTGCATTCAACTCGCATAATGTCTCCAAAGTTAGCTTGCCAGAAACATGTCTACGTTTGGCTCTTGATGGCATTGCTTCTGAAACAGGGGAAGGATATTCTCTGCAGAGGTTAGGAAGGCAGATGTGAATAATGGAAATGTAAGGATTAATGAATATTCCAGATTGCTTTATCCGTCTTGGAAAATTAGACATTATTTATTTAGAGTAAATGGGTCTGGGTAAAATCCAAGGGAGCAGAAATAGAATAAGTGTTAAGTAGGAAGAGCTGAAGTGATTTTTTCCCTATTTTTATCAATGTTTTTACACCTTTATAATTTAACGGTTAAATGTGAGGGAAGGTTAGCCATTTCAAACTCAATTCCCATTGAATTGTATTTTCTTTCTGTAAAGCTAAACCTGAGGGAGTCAGGAGATCGTGAGTTTCCTTCTCTCTCCCACTCCCACCCCTCATTTCAGCTTTCAGATGGAAATTAATTTTTTTTGGAAACTGCAAAACCTCCAGCGTAATTTAGGTTATACATTGAAGGAACTGTTGAATATTCTTCCCAACCATTCTACCAGGTTCTACATCTTATTCTTTTTCCAGACAAAGCAATCAAGTAAGTTATGTAGCACGTACAAGTATCATTATAAAGCACAGGAGGATCTAACTCCTTCTCGTTTTCAACCGAGTCTTTGACACAATTGACTAAAATCAAAGAGTAGTTCACTGAAAGGAAGAAAAAACAGACGAGGATTAAAATATGGCTCTTTCCAGACAGCAGATCAGTTAAGAGAAGCTTTGTCACTGATTTATTTTATTGCAGATTAATCAGAAATTAATAATTTAGTCAGTAGATCACTAAATATTGATCAGCCATGTTATTAAATCTACAGAAAAGCACCATTGACAACATTTTCCCCACTGTCAAATATGTAGCAGCCTGTCCGCGGAGACACGGACTGGCCTGCAAAATGGCCAACGATCCTGGAGACTGTACGGACCTGGGGGCAGGGGGTGACACCAGCCATAGTCCCAGGTGACCTCTGCAAGGGGGGGGAAGATGGGGAACTCTAGCGGGAATACCAGCCAATCCAAGGCTGTCACTCCGATGATGCGGGGCCCTGACATCAGCTCCAGGGGCCCATTTAAGTACGACGGCCAGAGTAATAAATCAGTCTTCTCCACACTCACGTAGCGCATATTCTACATTGGTGACCCTGAGAGGTCCAACTAGCAGTTGGGCCTGAAGATGACAGATCAAGGGAAGCCAGTGACTATCCACGCAGTCTCTCTCAGGTTTCCAACATTCTGGGTGTCGCAGCCATGTGTGGTTCAAGCAGGCCAAGGCTTAGTTCCAGCTTTGTCACATCACCGCTGACAACACTTGCTACTTCTACGTCGTGAGCGCCCTCGATCAGGACACAGTGGTAAGGGTCATAGATTTCTGGAGTAGCTGCACGAAAATTTCCGACTTTTGCTCACAGACGAAGACTTCAGCGACCCTCGGAGGGTCGCAACCCAGGTGGACATGCTCTGGAAAGCAAAGAAGGACACCAGCGCCATCGAGGACCACATCAGCGAGTCACACAACTAACCCCTGGCAAGACCATGCCCAGTGGAGAGGCAAGTGAACATCCCAGGGCAGCTATGCTACTAGGATGTGGAGGCCTGTGAATGCTGCCTATCCTACAGGTTTTTGGGAAATGTCCTGGTCGTTGATGGCTCCGGCGGTTAGCCCATGTGATAGCCTCCTTTACGTCTGGGACTCACTGCCGGGCAGGTGTTTCCTGGTAAACATGGGAGTCAGGTACCCCTGCAGGTCACGACACCTGCAGTGGCAAGCAGAACCCAGCACTGAGGGCAGCCAACAGCTCCTATATTCGAACTTTTGGGACCCACACCATCCCCCTTTATTTTGGCAATAGCCACTTTACATGGACCTTCACCCTCACAGCAATGGCGCAACCGCTCCCAAGACCAGCTTCCTTCAGGCCCACTGCTTGCTGTTGACCTCAAGGGTGTACACCATAACCTTTCAGACTGCCTCTGGGGGAAGTCAAGCTACCTGCCCCCATCCCCCCTCCCCACCCAACCTGGATTCTATAACACTTTCAGACAATGAATTTGCCCACATCCTGGTGGAGTTTCCCTCGATAGTGGCACCACAGTTCTCTGTGGCTTAGCCAAAGGGCCCCTTGCTCCACGCCAACTCCCTTCCGAAAAGTTCAGCCTGGCAAAGGAGGAGTTTTTAAGAAATTGAGGAGTGGGGGATTGTTCAGCGCTCCAACAAATCCTGGGCCTCTCTCTTCCATATGCAGCGGGTTGACAGATATCCCATGCCCCACATCCACGATTTTGTCACAACCTGCATGGGGGATCTCCAAGATGGACCTCATCTGGGGTACCACCAAATCCCAGTTCACCCCAGGATGTCCCCTTTGGCTTGTTTAAATGTCTCCGCATGCCCTTCGGTCTAAAGAAAGCGGCACAAACTTTTCAGTGGCTAATGGACACAGTGGGCCAGGACCTCCCATTTGCATTCATCTATTTGGATGATATCCTCATCGTCAGCTGCAGCTGCAAGGACCATGCCACCCACCTGAGACAACTATGCACCCACTTGAGTTAGTTTGGGCTGACCATCAACCCCGCTAAGTGCCAGTTCAGTCTGGACACCATCGATTTTCTGGGGCACAGGATTAACAGATATGGGGTTACACCCTTTTTCTGATAAGGTTGTGGTGGTCTGGAATTTTGCTAAGCCACACATGGTAAAAGGGCTGCAGGAATTCGCTGGTGTGATAAACTTTTGCCACAGATTCATACTGGCAGCACTGATGACAGGCAAGGCAAAAGACATTCTTTCTGCAATTGGATCCATGACTTTCTATCCACAGGCTGAATACAGTGAGAATTGCACAATCATCCTTAACACTGGAGCATCACAAGGCTGTGTACTCAGACCTCCACTAAATTCACTATACCTCCCCTGACTGTGTGGCCAAACACAGTTCCAACTCCATCTATAAATTTATGGATGATACCACTGTCATAGACCGGATCTCTAACAGCGATGAATCAAAGTACAGGAGAGAGAGGGGGATTTGTGGCATCGTGTCAGGACAGCAACCTCTCCCTCAGTGTCAGCAAGAACCAAGGAGCTAGTCATAGACTTCAATAGGTGGGTCAGAGTTTTCTAGATCCACATCAATGGTTCTGAGATGGAGATAGTGGACAGCTATAAGCTCCTAGAAGTGAAGCATCTTATTGACTTGGCCTGGTCCACCCATATTGATGCACCAGCACCTCGATTTCTTCAAAGGCGTCAGAAACCTGAGGAAATTTGGATGTCAGCAGCAAACACTAATGAAAGTATCCTATCAAAAGTGCATAATCACATGGATGGGAACTGTTCCGCCCAAGCCTGCAAGAAACTGCAGAAGGTTGTGAACGTGACTCAGGCCATTATACATACCTCCCTCCTCTCTATTGTTATGAGCCCAGAGGACCAGCAGCAACAGAAATTCACCAAGACAAATGGTTATTTAAACAAAAGTTGCTTTTAATTATCTATAAACATGAAAACAGGATCAAACTTTAACTTAGCTTAATTTAACATAACCCCCTACTAATTCTAAGTGCACGTGTACATAATGTTTATACAAGTTCAGAAAAGTTCTTTAATTCACAGTCCATTCTCACTTCTCACTCCTCCAAGTTCACTGGTTGGAAGCAATTCTTATACTGTGCACAGAATTTAACATTTATGAATTTTACTAGGCTTTGGTGCTTGAAAGGTAAATGGTTACAGCTTAGAAAGGTTCTTGTCGGTTTTCAGAGCGAGATTTGTTGTTCACTGGACACAAACTGATTTCTTCTAATCAGTCACGTCAGGGTCTTGCCGAAGAAACTTGCCCCATCAGGGCTTTCTAGATGATAATCTCTTTCTTTCCGGTCACCACAGAGTTCCTTTTTGTTTCACTTATTTCAAGTCCTCTCCTCTTGTACTCAGACTGAACTAAGCACTCTCAAACAGTCTTCCAAATGGCATTTTTCCACAAGCTTGTCAGCTTGTTATGTTCCAGTCCCAGCTGCTGCTCCTCAACTGCAGAACTGAATTCTCTTGTACTCAGACCCTCTTAGAACAGCAAACTGCACTTAGACAGCCTGCAGCTTAGGACTTAATCCTCCAAGTTCTTTCATCTGTTGCTTTCCAAAATAACAATCCATTGTGAAGTCCCTATAGGTACTCTTCAAAGTTTTTGCAAAGGCACTCGGAGCCGGGCCTGTCTGGCTTAAGCAGACTGCCAATATTTTAAATGAGATCTGTGTTGAAGAATTTGTATGTGACCTACACTAAAAAACCTGCCACAATTGATCTCCTTTAAAACATATCTATATATAATATAAAATACAACATAATCTGTCACACTATTGACTCCATCTATTCTCCCTACTGCCTTGGAAAAGCAACCAACAATTTAAAAGACTCACACCATCCGAGCTACATTCTCTTCACTCCACCACTTGTGCGAGAAAGAAGATTCACGAGATTGAGAACAGGTACCACCAGATTCAAGAACTGCTTCTTTCCCATCATTATCGATCTCCCAAGTGAAGGTAAAAATAAAAAAATAGATTGTCTTTGTTCGTGCCAACTGATCTCCCTGAAAATGTGGATGCTTGTACTTTTATACTGTCTTATTTGTTGTACTAAGTATGAGATGTCTACTGATTTGCTCACAAAACAACATTCGTCACTGAATTAAATGTATGTATGCATGCAAGTTCATTACTCTCATGCATTAACTTAGTAGGATGTAGGCAATCTTGACGGGATTATGTTTACCCACCGGTTTGACATTTCTTTTAAAGGGAAGTAGCATAATGCTTCTATTGGTTTGTGGCATGTATATACTAAATATTATCTGTTACTGATAATTTAATGTTGGTATAAAATTTAAGCAGCTGTGTCAGGTGCTCACTGTATGTGCTGTGCTTCTGTTCGGTTTATAACGGACTGCCACAATAGAAAAATTGGTGCTATCAGTTTAAGGAATTTATGTACAATTACAGGGAAAACCCATAATACATTTATAGAAAAAAAAAGAGTGTGATGGACAAGGGGGATTGGTAGATGCCAGATAAATTATTTTTCCAGTTACTTGAGTTTGTGTGTTGTTCATCCTTAATAATGGATTCTAAAATCTTACCAACCACTGAGGTCAGGCTAACCAGTCTATAATTTCCTGTCGTTTGCCTCTCTCTTCTTAAAGAGTGGAGTGACTGCTGCAATTTATAGTCCTCTGGAACCATCCCTGACTCCTAATGATTCTTGAAGGATCACTGTTTGCACATCCACAATCTCTAGCGACCTCTTTCAGAACCATTCGCTTCATGTGACTTGTCCACCATCAAACCTTTCCAAGCATCTTCTCCTTAGTTAACGGTGATGGTGCTCACTTCTACCCCTTCAGTCTCTCAGATTTCTGGCTGGTGCCTTCTACAGTGAGGACTGATTCAAAATAAGTTCACCTGTCAACACTTGGTTTCACATTACTACATCTTCCCATCATTTCCCAGTGGTCTGATGTCCTATCTTTCCTCTCCTCTACTACATACAAGTGAAGCTGTTATAAAACCTGGAATGGATTTGTTGACATCTTAAATGAATGAAATGGTTCAAATGAATGCTGGTATAAGTTGAGAATTAAATATGGTTAAGACACGTGTGGATGTATCTTGTGAAGATTTTAAAAAAATTCAGACTGCTTTTTTGGACTGTAAACAACAAGTGACTTCTAACACAGAAAAAGTTTTGAAGGTGGAAAAATCAATCATAGAACTAGGAGAACGCGAGAAGGAGCTAGAAAGAAAAATAGATTACTTGGAGAATCAAAGCAGAAGGAATAATATGAAAATTGTTGGTTTGCCAGAAGGTATAAAAGGACAAGATCCTCTTTGTTTCTTTAAAGACTGGATTCCGCAAATATTAGGGCAATAATTTTTCTCTGGGGGATTGGTACTGGAAAGAGCCCATAGAGCTTTAAGAAGAACACCCTCAGCTGGTCAACCACCGAGACCGGTAATAATTCGATGTTTGAGTTATTTGGACAGAGAAGCAATACTTCGACTAGCAGTACAAAATGTGAGACAACGACAAACCCCATTATTGATTCAAAATAGCAGAGTCTTTTTTTATCTTGATTTGAGTCAAGAGGTTATTCAACGTTGACGTTGATTCAATCCAGTTAAAGAAGTTTTGTGGAGTAAAGGTTACAAGTCTACTTTTCGTTACCCTGCAGTGTTGAAGGTGTTTTATGGAGACCATCAATTTCGGTTTTTTGCTGATTCATTGCCAGATATAAGAGGACAAAGACGTAGTCCACCATCGTCTCCTAAAGAAAAATCTGGTTGCTCTGGAAACGGAAGAAATGGCAGAAATGGGAAAAACGGGAATGGAAAGAGTCTACCTCCTTCTGAAATGGGATCTCCGAGATTGGAATCTTCTGGTGAAAAGAAGAATTTTCTTCTATTTTTTCTTTTATTATTATGATATTTTGATGTTATTCATTGTTTGGCTGGGGAGGGAGAGATTTGCACCAAGTTCTCTACTAGTCATCAGCCACTGGTGGGTGATCCACACCCAATTTTTGTTTAGGGGATTGGGGGGATTTTCTTTTTTTTAAATTATTTTTTTATTTTATTTTCATTTTATTTAGTTTTTAATTTGTGATTTTTTTTCTATTGGAGGGCTTATATATGTTGATTTGAGTTTCTATATAAAGATATTATTGGTATTTAGTAATAATAGTAGATATGTCAAAATTGAGGTTTGCTGCTTTTAATGTTCGAGGATTAAATAGTACGATTAAGTGTAAGCGAGTCTTGGCGTATATTAAGAAAATAAAAATTGATATTGCCTTTCTACAAGAAACACATTTGAATGTGAAGGAAAGCGTGAAATTAACAAGGGACTGGGTTGGGCATGTATATTCTTCTTCATTTAATTCTAGAGCTAAAGGTGTAATCTTGATACATAAAAATTTATCTTTTGAATTACAATCAATGGAGGAAAAGGCAGGATGTATTCTTAAATTGAATTATGATTTTTAGTGAATTTTGGACCTTACTTAATATTTATGCCCCAAATGCAGATGATGAAATATTTATTTCAGATGCATTTTTATGTTTGGGTCAGGCTAATGGTAATATTTTAGTTGGTGGTGATTTTAATTGTGTTTTGGAACCTTTATTAGATAAATCTCCGAAGAAAGTTAAAAAATCCAAGATGGCAATTCAGGTCCAAGTGTTGATGAAGATCTTAATTTAGTAGATATTTGGAGACGTCTTAATCCAACAGAGAAAGATTTTTCCTTTTATCCATCTAGACATGAATCGTTTACAAGGATTGACTTTTTTTTTAGTATCGTCACATTTACAAGGGAAAATACAACAAGTGGAATATAAAAGTAGGGTGATTTCAGATCATTCTCTGTTATATTTTACATATGAAACTTCTGAGAAAACTCAAATAGCTTGTCATTGGAGATTTAATACAATGTTGTTAAAAAATATAGAATTTATTGGTTTTTTGAAAAAACAAATTAATTTTTTGAAAGAAAATTCTAATTCTATTCAAAGTAAGTTTGTATTATGGGATGCTATGAAAGCCTATTTGAGAGGACAAATAATTAGTTATACTTATAAAATAAATAAGAATCGATTAAATCAGAGTCTTAAATTAGAGAAACAGATTGATGAGTTAGAAAAGAAATTTCAGAAAGATGTTACAGAAGATCAGAAAATAGAATTATCTAGGCTGAAATTGAAATATAATACTTTGCAATCTTATCAATTTGAATGTGTGATTAATACAACTAAACAACAGTATTACGAATGGGGAGAGAAAGCACATAAGTTATTGGCATGGCAATTAAAGAAAGAACAGATATCGAGAACTATTAATGCTGTTAGACGGAATTCTCTTATTACTTATAAACCTTGTGAGATTAATGGTGAATTTTATTCATTTTATAAAAAGTTATATACATCTGAAGAAAAACAAGAAACTGGATCGATTGATTAAAAAAAAAAAATCACAGTTGAATTTACTGATATTAGAGGATGGAGATATACAGGAGTTAGAAGAACCATTTACTGATTCGGAAATTAAAATGGCTATGCTGGAAATGCCGAACGGTAAATCGCCTGGTGATGATGGCTTTTTGGTTGAATTTTATAAATTTTTTATGATGATTTATCTGCAGTGTTTGGGGATGTATTACATCAAGTTGGAGAACATTATGAATTATCTGAGTCTTGTTTTAGTGCTTTAATTACAGTAATTCCTAAAAAAGATAGAGATCCTTTGAAAGTATCTTCATCTAGACCAATTTCATTGTTAAAATAGCTAAAATAGATTGGCTAAATTTTTACCAAAGTTGATTCATATTGATCAAACAGGTTTTATAAAGAATAGATATGCATCAGATAACATTTTGTGTGTGATTAGTTTGATTAATAGATTTCGACAATCTTTAGATCACCCAATGGTGATATCCTTAGATGCAGAAAAAGCATTTCATAGAGTTGAATGGAATTTTTTGTTTAAAGTTTTGGAGAAATTTAAGTTTGGTCCTTCTTTTATTGGATGGATTAGGGCTCTATATAGTAAACCGGTAGCTAGAGTATTGACGAATGGTTTGATTTCGGAATCTTTTAAGTTAAAGGACAACCTTGACGAGTTGATCGAGTTATCACCAGCTTTGTTTGCGTTAGTGATTGAACCTTTAGCACAGTTGATAAGACAAAATACACAGATACAAGGTGTGAAAGTTTTAGATGAGGAGTATAAAATTAATTTATTTGCTGATGATGCATTGGTGTATTTAATAAACCCAGCTCAGTAACTTTTGCATTTGAAGGAATGTTTGATACAATATGGATGTCTCTCTGGATATAAAGTTAATTGGGAAAAAAGTGAATTATTACCAGTAAGTGAAGGAGATTATTCAGTTTATAAGAATATTATTAATTTGAAATGGACTGATTGAATTAAATATTTGGGTATAATTTTGAATGTTAATTATCAATCTTTATATAAATTAAATTATGCTCTGTTAATGAAAAAAATTAAAACTGATTTAATTAAATGGAAAGATTTACCTATTAATTTAATGGGAAGGATAAATACAATTAAGATGAATATCTTTCTGTGTATACAATATTTGTTTCAATCTATTCCATATTTACTTGATAAAAATTTTTTTGAGATTTGAATAAAATGATTAGGGAGTTTTTATGGAGGGGTAAATTTTCGAGAGTAGATTTGAATAAATTAACTTGGAAATATGAGTTAGGGGGACTACATTTACCACATTTTCAAAATTATTATGAAGCAGGCCAACTTAAATTTATTAGTTCATTGATGGATTTGGTACGGCCTCCTAGTTGGGCTAAAATTGAGATGGCAAGTATTTCCGAATTTGAAATACATCAATTTTTGTTTTGATGGAATATAAATTTGTTACAACAATATAATGTGCCCATACTAAAACATTTAATGAAGTTATGGATAAAGAAAAATAAAATGATAGGCTCAAGGGATAAATTATTGGCTTTGACTCCGTTGTATAATAATCAACTTATTTCTTTTTCAATAGATAATCAAAGTTTATTGCATTGGAGATTTAAAGGTGTGAAAAATTTGGGAGATTGTTTTAAAGAGGGTAAGTTTTTATCTTTTAATCAGATGAGGGAAGATTTTGGTATTGATAAGAACTCTTTATTTCTTTATTATCAAATTCGATCTTTGGTAAAATGTATGTTTGGTAGAGATATGATTTTACCTAAAATAACTAAATTTGAGACTTCTCTTATGAAGGTACCAGAGAAGGGTTATATTTCATCTATGTATCAAATATTACAGCATGATATGGATAAAAAGGGTTGGGATAGATCTAAAATTAAATGGAAAGTGGATATTGGTTTTATTTTTTCTGAAGGTGATTGGTTAGATATCTGTTATGATAGTGTAACTAGATTGATAAATGCATGTTATGCAATGATTAATTACAATTTTTTTATATCAATTATATTTGACACCTGAAAAATTTAAAAAATATGGTATTCATGAATCAGATTTGTGTTTTAGATGTGGTGATACGTTTGGGACTTTTTTTCATCCTGTTTGGTTATGTACACATATACAATCTTTTTGGAAGAAAATTCAATTGCTTTTAGAATACCTGTATAAGATTAAAAGAGGGTTGGTGCGAGAACGCAGCCTTGCTTCACGCCATTTTTAATGGAGAAGGGTTCAGAGAGCTCATTGCTGTATCTGACCCGACCTTGTTGGTTTTCGTGCAGTTGGATAACCATGTTGAGGAACTTTGGGGGGCCATCCGAGGTGCTCTAGTATTTGCCAAAGCCCTTTCCTGCTCACGGTGTCGAAGGCTTTGGTGAGGTCAACAAAGGTGATGTAGAGTCCTTTGTTTTGTTCTCTGCACATTTCTTGGAGCTGTCTGAGGGCAAAGACCATGTCAGTAGTTCCTCTGTTTGCGCAAAAGCCGCACTGTGATTCTGGGAGAATATTCTCGGTGACACTTTTCAATCTTCTTCAGCATGATGCTGAACCAAGCCATGAAAGACCTCAACAATGAAGACGCTGTTTACATCCGGTACCGCACGGATGGCAGTCTCTTCAATCTGAGGCGCCTGCAAGCTCACACCAAGAGACAAGAGGAACTTGTCCGTGAACTACTCTTTGCAGACGATGCCGCTTTAGTTGCCCATTCAGAGCCAGCTCTTCAGCGCTTGACGTCCTGTTTTGCGGAAACTGCCAAAATGTTTGGCCTGGAAGTCAGCCTGAAGAAAACTGAGGTCCTCCATCAGCCAGCTCCCCACCATGACTACCAGCCCCCCCCACATCTCCATCGGGCACACAAAACTCAAAACGGTCAACCAGTTTACCTATCTCGGCTGCACCATTTCATCAGATGCAAGGATCGACAACAAGATAGACTACAGACTCGCCAAGGCAAATAGCGCCTTTGGAAGACTACACAAAAGAGTCTGGAAAAACAACCAACTGAAAAACCTCACAAAGATAAGCGTATACAGAGCCGTTGTCATACCCACACTCCTGTTCGGCTCCAAATCATGGGTCCTTTACCGGCATCACCTACGGCTCCTAGAACGCTTCCACCAGCGTTGTCTCTGCTCCATCCTCAATATTCATTGGAGCGACTTCATCCCTAACATCGAAGTACTCGAGATGGAAGAGGCCGACAGCATCGAATCCATGCTGTTGAAGATCCAACTGCGCTGGGTAGGTCACGTCTCCAGAATGGAGGACCATCGCCTTCCCAAGATTGTGTTATATGGCGAGCTCTCCACTGGCCATCGTGCCAGAGTTGCACCAAAGAAGAGGTACAAGGACTGCCTAAAGAAATCTCTTGGTGCCTGCCACATTGACCACCGCCAGTGGGCTGATATCGCCTCAAACCGTGCATCTTGGCGCCTCACAGTTTGGCGGGCAGCAACCTCCTTTGAAGAAGACCGCAGAGCCCACCTCACTGACAAAAGACAAAGGAGGAAAAACCCAGCACCCAACCCCAACCAACAAATTTTCCCCTACAACCGTGTCTGCCTGTCCCGCATCGGACTTGTCAGCCACAAACGAGCCTGCAGCTGACGTGGACACTTACCCCTCCATAAATCTTCGTCCGCGAAGCCAAGCCAAAGAAGAAAAAAAGAGAATGAGATTAAAATAGTTTGAGATCCAACAGTATTTTTATTGGGTAGTTTGCAACCTCTGAAATCCTTGGGATTAGATAAGTTTCAGCTTGCTTTTGTATATTTAGCTTTATCTGTAGTGAAAAAATGTATTGCTAGTATGTGGAAAGATACAAATATGATTGATATTAATAGATGGCATATTGAGATGAAATATTGTTTAATGGAAAAAATTACGCATGTTTCGCATGATAATTATAATTAAAAAAAATTAATAAGTGGCTGTTATACTCAGAATATTTACATTTCAATTTATATTGACTAAATTTTAATATGTATATTTAAGTTTTTCTTTAATAATCTTTCTTTTTTTTATGGCTCTCCTTAGGAGAGTTGGCTGAAGGGGGGGTTTCTTTTCTTTTTTTTTTACATATAAAAAACATTCATGCTCATGTTTAGTTGTTGCATATGTCATATATTATTTGTTTTTTGAACAAATAAATAAAGTTTAAAAAATATGTAAGTGAAGAAAAATTCTGGCATCCTCTTTTATATTATTGTCTACCTTTCTTTCATATTTCAGCTTTTCTTCCTGTTGGTTTTTAAAAGCTTCCCAACATTTAGATTACAGCTCATTTTTGAAATATTGTACACCCTCCCTTTTGCTTTTATGCTGTCTTTGATTTCCATTGTCAGCCACGATTGCCTCATTCTCCCTTTTGAATGCTACTGCTTCTTTGGGATGAAATGATCCAAATCACTCCCAGAATCACCACTGCGGTTCTATTATCATTTCTACTTGGTTCCCCTTCCAATCTATTTTGGCCAGCTCCTCTCTCATGCATCTGTAGTTACATAAGCTACATACTGTAACTGTGGGAGTTGGTGAGTTTTTAAAGAAAGGCCAATGGACAGCTTGTGTCCCGAGGTGTAAACTGGAGAGCGGGGTGGAAATTAGGAACAAAGTTTATAAAACTGAAATGCTCTGCAGGATGCAGGAAGCAGCTGCAATGTAGTCAATGTTGTAATCTAGGAAGTGTTGGGTGGTGCTGTTGGGATATGTTTGGAGCAAGGACAGTTCCACATAGGTAGCAAAATGGCAGCCGAGAACCATGCACATGTCCATGATTTCAGGTTTGATTTGTAAGAAATGAGAGGGATCAGAAGAGAACCTATTCAAGATAAGAACAAGTTCGGTCAGGCAGATGAGAATGTTGGGGGATAGAAACTGGTTGGATTATTGTCCCAAGAGAAGCAGAGGGCTCCTGATATTGGGTGGAGGTGTTCAGAAATTGGACATTCTTGGTGAAGGTGAGATAATGGGGGCCAAGAAATCAGAAGTTGCAAAGTGATGGAAAGGCATGTAAGCGGTCTCATATGTAGGTGGGAAGGGGAGAAGGGGAGAAAGAAAAAAAAACAAGGTTCAAGGCGATACGCACGATGGGGATTTTAGGAGATCGGACCTGAATATACAGCAATTTGTTTAAATTTATCATCTTCCTTCCTCTCTAGTGAGTGCAGAGTTTAAATAGAATATGCAAATCCACTCCTTGTTCCTTCAGGGGTAAATCAGCACAATTCTTCAAACCTCAACTTCCCCATCATTTTAAGAAATGTAGACCTTCAAATCCTCTGTAAAGTGTTAGTTTGTGGGTCTTGGATAAAGTTGTGCCTATAGCTTTATGTGGTGCAGTGCCAACACTCATTACAACACTCTAACTATCTGCCTAAATGGTAGTTTTAAATTTATTGTTGCAGTCACCATTTGTGATATGTTCTGTTCATGCATTCTTCCATGTGTTCATTTACAGTATTTGTAAGGTATGCAACTGTTGCTTTGTGTATTTGTTTCTTTGCCAGTAAGAAATGCATGGACTGTTTTTTAAAAAAAATGTGCTAAATTTCTGTTTATTTTTGAAAATGTATGCAAGATGTTCTGATTTAATGGATGGGCTAACCACAGCTGTGTGATTTCCCTTTGATATTAGGAGCTCCTCCCCACTCAGTCTCTCTCTCTCTCAACCCCATCTCTCTATTTCCTTTCCTTCAGCTCCCCACCCCTTTTCCTTACCATTAAGAGAAGCTAACCCCCTCCTCCAATCACATCTTCTGCCCTCCCACCCATATCCACCTATGACTTTTTGCCTGTTGGCCTGTGGACTTGCCCCTGCCCCTTATTCCCTCCTCTCCTCTGCTCAGGTGCTTGCCTGATTTTGGTCCTATCCCATTGCTTCCTATCGATGCAGCCTGACCTGCTGAATTTCTCCAGCATTCTTGTGCAATTACAGTATCCAAGGACTTTCCTGTTCAACTTCATCTTGTTTCAGACCATTGCCAACAAAACAATTACCTCTTCCTTTACAAGCATAAGAACTTGAGTGTGAAAGAGTCTAATCAATACTGTATTTGATAACCAGCTAATCAATGAAAAAAAATCAGTCCTTCAAATACATTTCTCAGTCAATTTACTATTCATAATAAATTAAAATTTTTGCAATATTTCAGAGAGTGCTGGTTTGTGTGACTATTGATCACTTCATTAGAATGGATAGCAAACTCACTATGTGCTGTCTATATGTTAGTTATTGCCACGTCAGTGTCCAAACTCACTTCCACATAGTCGCACGATCATCTTTTCTCACTGAACACTATTTTGCTCTGTGGAAATTTTGCCTATTTCTTCTACACTAGTATTTGTTTTGAAGTCTACATTCTGATGTTAAATATCAAGTCCTTCTTATGCCCTGTCACATTTACCGAGTTTACCAATAGAGCCATTTATTCTATTTCTGCCCATCTCTTCTTGATCTCTTTTGAAATGTAACCCCCTCATTTCAGTGTTGAGTGTGTGGTGGTACACCACCGGCCTACTGCAGGGGGCAACCTCTGTACCTGCAGTAGTGCAAGGGGACAGGACAACACCTGGCCGGCTGCCAATCAGTCAGCCTGAATGGATCAAACCCCACCCGGTCGGGTGTCAATCACCCTCCGGGATACAAGCCTGCAGAGGCCTCACACAGAGTTGCTGCAGCCACAGCCAGCCTGGCTCTATGGAGGTTTTTGTGGATTAAAGCCTGGTGTACAGTCTTCACCTTGTGTGCGTCTGATTCTGTCTAACAGCGCACCACAGAGTGATTCACCTTTCCGCTTTGGGTTTTCTCAATCGTGGCTTCCTCTTTAGCAACAGAGACTCACTGTAGGTGTTCCGTCCATGTTGCAAGTGCGCTGTCTTGTGTTCTTCATGTAATGTAATGTGAAATCACTCAGAGTTGGAGTATTGAGTCTTTATTGAAGCAGTCAACTGTCAAAACTAAATTGAAGCATGGTCATACAGCAGTGTTACGCCAATTTCTTTTTGCCAATGACTCAATAATTTTAACAGTTTATATGCAAACCACAATCCAATATAGGCTTTCCACAATATTCATTATGAGCATTGTTTTTGCAGATTTCATTTTTACTTTTATTTTAAAAGGATAACTGGCTCTCACGATCTTCTCTCCCTGTCAGCTGGAGGAGCGTTTCTGAAGATTTCCTTCAAAAATCAGCAATTCTTCCTTGCAGGATTCTCCAAACATTGTCACGGAATTCTCAATAAACTCTCAAATACTTCTGACGATTTCCTTTAGCTACCAGTTACATTCCAGGGAATGACATTTGTGCTGTGCAGGCCTCTAAAGCAACATTTGTCTTCGGAGTCTGTGACTGCACCAGATATTTTGCAACATCTATACTCTCAGTCTTTGCCATATTCAATCCCCATTTTTAGGAATAGTTTGGCGTTCAGTTTCAAATTAATTCCTTATGTCTAAAGCAAAAGATGGTGTCATGCTTTTTTTAAAAAAAGCATCTCATTTTGTTAAGTTTCATTGTCTCCATAATTGGAGTATGTGATATAAAGCAATGTTTGAAAGGTCATTACATGGTAAACTTTGCAGTATTTGTGTGCCGAACATGAGGAGCTGTGTTTTTAGTTGGAGGGCAGGTGGCCTGGAACATTAAAATACCATAATCGCACAGCTCAGTGGTTCTCAACCTTTTTCTTTCCACTCACATACAACTTTAAATATTCCCTATGCCATAGGAGCTGTGATTAGTAAGAGATTGCTTAAGGTGGTATGTGGATGGAAAGAAAAAGGTTGAAAACCACTGGCATAGCTACTTAATTTGAATTACATTCCAGGCATTGTCTAATCAATCTTTTATTTTGGAAACCATTCCTTTGGTCTTGGTCTTACTTCTCTTGTATGTGTGCTGATCAAATTTTGGGATGAATCACACAAGAGCCAGAAACAATTCAAGAAATTGAAGCTGAATTTCTCATTTATACATGGAAAATTTTAATATAATTACTAAAAATCCTTTGGCACCACGCCTTGACTCGGACTTCCATTGGAAGTAAAACAAAAAAAAAAGTGGATTTGCTGCCTCCACCCTGTCTCTCATTTGCATGTGGCCCTGCCATTTCAATTAAAAATCCATCCTAATTCAATCCTGGTCTCTAATGAAACTAATTCAAGGACAGGAATGTGGAGGAAAAAAATATCCTGAGGTTTATTCATCCACTATAGGAAGTGGGCCAATTTGGCAGGACTGTATTTATTGCCTGATTAGTTCCTTTTAAAAAAAGTGAAATGTTGTGGTGATGTTTTTTGCTTGAGGTAGATGGCAATATTCCAGGAAATAAAATGTGGAGATCAGCACCAGCCATAGTATGTTGAGGGATTATGGAAATTATGCAAATTCCTAGAGATTTGTTCTCCAGTGACATGGCATGATCCTAGCCAATGGATCCAACGCACCACCATAAACACAATCTCTGGGAGACTGGGTTCAAGCAGGTTCCACCATCACACCAACTCTCTTCACAAAATACTTCTTGAAGTACTGTTGAGCATATCCAGGGGATATGGGGGAGTTCAAACTTTCATCCTATGTACAGAACCAATAAACAACATCTCAACCTTCAGTATTCAATTTTGCAGGATGCAGGCAACAGTTGGATATAGGAATAGTCAAAGACCAAGCTGTGGTGATAGGTTTTCTCCATTGTATATAGTTATCATTGACTACTGTATATATGGAGCTTGCCCGGCCACTGATGGCTCATACCCTATGACTCCTCCCCCATGATCCTGGGCCATAAAGGTTGAGCCATCTCTCCCTTCCCACCATTCATATATGTGGATCTGGGCCAGCAAGCTTCTTCTGTACATTAGAGCCTATTGTTCCCTTTGACTAGTCTTTGTGGTTACTGGTAGTGTGCTACACAAGCTTTATGTAATTTTACTATGACCATTATGGTCTTACACCAAACATCTGGTAGACTTAGATTCTCTACTAGACTGCCAGGAAAATGTGGATTACTTCCATATTTTAGGTGCCACCTGTCAGTGAAGACAGATATTAAGATGTAGTTGAACACTGCCTTTAAAGGGCCTACAACAGTTTCTATTCATCTGAAAAAGTGTCTCTGGACCACACCTGCTGCCAAGCTTATGGTCTCATGTGCAGTGCAAATCATTCCCTTCCTTTAGAGACATACCCTACCAACTGAAAATTCCTTCAAGCTTTGGAAAAGTACAAATGTTGTCTTCAAAAACTTCTGTCAGGCAAAAACCCCCAATATCAAGGCTCTGACTATGTTAAAGGTCAGTCAACAGGCAAGTCCTAAGCATTTCTGATACCCAAAACCATCACAGAATAACATTTCCAGGATAGAGGAAAACTTCAAGGACATTCGCAAGGAATGCTTGATAGTATATAATATCCTCTATGACTCTTGGAAATCTGCAGCTCATGACTCTTCAAAATGGAGGAGCATATGGGAATACACTGGATACCTTGAGTACACAGTGAAGAGAGCAGCCACTTCCCGCCTCAGTCACGACAGAATCTACCAATCCAAAGTCTCTCAAAACCCATGGAACTGATTGGATACCACTATGAAGAGGTAGTGCTCCCAAGATAAAATGGGAAAGGATTTCAGAATTTTGAGCTAGTAACTATGAAGAATTGGAAAAAAACATCCAAAGCATGTAATTTGCAAAGGAAATGTTATGATGATCTTTTCAAGTTCAAAGTTTAGAATATCAGAGCACATACATGACATCATATATAACCCAGAGATTCATTTTCCTGTGGGCCAGGCAGAATTTCAACTTATTGAAAGTGCAAAACTGAAGTAAACAAGAAGAAAGAGCAAACAAACTACAATACAAAAAAGAAATAATCAATATTAAATAATGTGTAGAGTTAGAGACCTTAAATGAGTCTCCGATTGAGTTTGTAGAGTCTGGTGTGGATCATTGGTAGGCTGTGGTGTGGACATGAACTGTGACACCACCACACCACCCCCCCCACCAAGTCTGAGGTGATGCTGTAAAGCAGGCCAAAACATGCATCCCAACTTGCAATGAGGGCTCTGGCACACGACTCTGGATGCTGCTCGTGGATGGCAGGGTTCCATGTAGATTTTCTTGATGGTGGGGAGAGTTTTGCCTTTGATGTCCTGGGCTGTGTCCACTACCTTTTGCAGGGCTTTCCACTCAGGTATTGGTGGCCCCATATCAGGCTGTGATGCAGCCGGTCACTACACATTTGTGAAAGTTTGTCAAATGTTGTCGATGTCATACCAAACCTCTACAAACTCCTGCGAATGTAAAGGTGCTGACATGCTTTCTTTATGACATTTATGAGTTGGGTCCAGGAAAGTTCCTTCAAAATAGTGACTCCCAGGGCATTAACAGCTTTTTAACCACCAATTCCTACCATCAGCAACCCCTGTTCAGCCTGATGTCGGCAAGGCCAAGGAAATCACTTGGGTCAAGGAGTCAGCAATCACTTTCGAGCAAGCCAAGGATGCCCGTGCAAATGCTACCCTCCTGATACACCCATGGGTGGATGTGCCCACAACCCTAATGGTTGACACTTTCAACTCAGCAGTCAGCAATGTGCTGAAACTAATTAAGCGTCAGTGGAAACCACTCATGTTCTTCAGCTGGCACCTGCGAGCCCCTGAACTGAAATAAAGTGCCTTCGCCAGGGAGCCGCTAGCTCTCTACCTCACCATCTGGCACTTTCACATTTCCTGGAGGGGTGCAAGTTCATGGTCTTCACAGACCACAAACCCCTCACTTCGCATTCACCAAAGTGTTGGAACCATGGTCAGCATGGCAGCAATGCCATCTGTCATACATCTCGGAGTATACCACCACCATCAAACACATCTCCAGGAAAAACAATGACATGGCTGATGCACTGTCTTGCTCCTCCATCCACTCGATGCATTCCCTGTCCCCAGGGTTGGACTATGCGGCACTCTCTGACGCACAGCAGCTGGATGGAGGAATGCCAGCCTCTCGCACCAGTCTTGGGCCTGCAACATGAGGACATTCCCATCAGCCCAACAGGCAGCAAGCTCCTTTGTAACATGTCCACCAGCCAACTCCAGTGCATCATTTCAGCCACTTGGCAACATCTCATTTTCAACACACTACATGGATTGGCCCACCTGTCTATTCAGGCAACCACTTGTGACAGATAGATTTGTTTGGCACAGCCTATGCAAGCAGGTCGGGTACTGGGCCAAGACATGAATACACTGCCAGACCTCCAAAGTCTAAAGGCACGTGAAGCTCCCCCCCCACCCCAAACCAATGCAGATTGGTCCGCTGCTGGTCTCCCGGGGGAGAAGGAACTTGTTCATCATGGTTGACAGGTTCACCAGGTTGCCAGAAGGCGAACCGCTCACTGACACATCCAGAATCGTGTGCCAGAGCCCTCATTGCAAGTTGGGATGCATGTTTTGGCCTGCTTTACAACATCACCTCAGACTTGGTGGGGAGGTGGTGGTGTCACAGTTCATGTCCAGCCTATGGTTGATGCTGGCACAGCTACTTGGACCCTGCTGCACCACACCACAGCCTACCATCTGCAGTTCAAAACCCTGGTAGAGCATTTCCACCACCACCTGAAGTCAGCCCTGATGGTGCGCCTCTGAGGTATGGATTGGGTGGACAAGCTCCCATGGGTGCTTCTTGGGAACCACATAGTTGCACGTCTTAGCCATGTTTTCAGTAGAATTGATGAACGGCATCCGACTGACTGTTCCAGGTGGGTTTGTGGCACAGAGGTGTCACCCACAGCAGTGCTCAGACTCCGAGAGAAGGTAGAAACATTAGTTCCTGTCTCAACCTTGTTCTAAGGTCTGACACCTTCCTTTATCCCCAAGGACTTCTAGGACTGCACCTATGTCTTTGTCTACAGGGACATGCACTGAACTCGACTCCAGTGGCCGTACGAGGGCCCATACAAGGTGATGCATCAGAACGGAACCACGTGCATCCTCGATGTCAGCGGCCAGGCGGAGACCTTCACCATTGACCACCTCATGCCAGCACATCTAGACCTGGACTGTGCCACTCCCAGATCGATGAGGTCGGCCACCCAAATGGACTAAAGAGGCATTGGCCATGGACTCCACACCTTCTAACGCTAGTTCTTTTTTGGGGGGAGGGTGGAGAAGAAAGGGAGGTGTCATATGGCAGCTCACCCACACAACAGGCAAATCGGTTCACTAAGTTGCGGGCAAGTCCGTGGTAGATCTTACAGCCAGAGCACCGGGTGTGGGGTAAGCCCACGGCCTGGCAGCTGACATCATAAAGGTCCCAGAAGTCACAAACATCATTGGGTTCTGAGGGATTTAAGTACACGCGAGAGTTCTATTAAAGTCAGTTGGTTCAATTTACTTTCCACTCTGCGTGGTTCTTTCGCTCGCTGCGTGCCTAGTATGACTACAATATCTACAAAGACACTTTTATTCTTTATTTGTCCCTGTGCTCCATAATTTTACATTTGCAATTAAACAAATCACATGTAAAAAGTGCACATTTCAGATTTTATTCAAGGCTATTTGTATGCATTTTGGTTTGACTATATAGAAATTATAGCACTTTTTATACATAGTTCTGCCATTTCAGGGCACCATAATGTTTTGGGACATTTGGCTTCATAGGTATTTGAGAGTACTCAGGTATGTTTAATTGCTTCATTGGTATTGGTATAAGAGAGCTAGGTTTGCTTCTAAGTTTTTGATCACCTTTGGAGTCTGTAGTTACTATTTTTCAACATGAGGACCAGAGTTGTGGCAATTAAAGTCAAAGAAGCCATCATGAGGCTGAAAAACAAGAAAACAATAAGAGTCATTGCCCAAACCTTAGGATCTCCAAAAATCAACTGTTTGTAACATCAGAGAAAGAGCACATTGGAGATCTTAGTAATCGCAAAGGGACTGGTATTCCAAGGAAGACCTCCACTGCTGACGACAGAAGAATTCTCATCATAATAAAGAAAAATCCACAAACGTATGTCCGACAGATCAGCAATACTCTTCAGGAGGCAGGTGTGGATGTGTTGATGACTACTGTCTACAGAAGACCATGAAAAGAAATCGAAGGCTAAACTGTAAGCTGCAAACCACTAGTTAGCCACAGAAAGAATGTTCAGAATGAGGGGACTATGTATAAAAAAGTTCTATAATTTCTACAGAGTCACACCAAAATGTATTAAAGAGATATATGGATTTGGACCCCAAGATCCCTCTTCCACATTGTTAAAAATCAGGTTCCAAAATCCATCACCTCACATTTATCCAGATTGACCTCCATCTGCCACTTCTCTGCCCATATCTGCATCCTGTCTATATTCTATTGTAACCTACAACAAATGTCAACCCTATCCCCAACACCCCTAACCTTTGTCATCTGCAAACCTACTGACCCATGCTTCCACTTCTTTGTCCAGGTCATTTATAAAAACCACAAAGAGCAGGAGTCCCAGAACAGATCCTGAAAAAGCTCCACTCGTCCAGGCAGAATGTGCTCCACTTAAAAAAAGAAAATAAGAACGGGGTGGAAATTTACTTGGTTCAAGCATTTTTAAAACATTTTCTGGAGATTCTTCAGACATCAATTTAACATCTGAACTTAGTAACTTGATCTGAAATTTATTCCATTTGTGAGAACTTTTGGAGAGAGACATTTAACATTCTGGCATTTCCTGAACCTCAATAATACTTTAGCTCAACTTAATACCTCATGTTTTATCTTGGTCTTAAAAACATGATTTTAATCTTAAAGGTTCTTGTATAGTGAATGCTGATATGAGATGGGAAGCTTGATATAGTGAATCTAAATGCATATTTCATGTTGATCACAAAAGATCTATCTCTTTTAAAAGCGACATTAAATGTTGGGTGTGGTGTCTTGGTGCAAAAGAATTGATTGGAAGCCAGGAAAAGTTGTCAAGAGTGCTGCTGTTTTGTGAAGCTCTACAGAAATATATGGGATTGGGGGACACATGCACTCAATTCATTCTATTTGGTAGTTAGCAGGTATGTGTTTTATAATCTCTTATTTGAAATGTAAAAAAAAGATTTTTTTTCCAATACGCACAGTTTTTAAAGTTGATACCAATTACTCTGAGACAATAAAAACCATCAATTGGAGAGGTCAAATTGTTTAAGATGGTCATTGAAATTGAATGGTGTTTAACAGTTTCCCTGTCGCTATTATTTAGGTCCACATGACTGTAATCAACCAGTGCAAGATGTTCCTATACACATTGGACATTTGGTTTCAATTGAACTCAGTCCATTCCAACCTGAGAATGGGTCTCATTGGAAACATTTGGCTTTGAATGAGAAACATTTTAAACTGTAAATCATCACAGATCTATACCAGATCTCTTGAACTTTGCAGAATTCTTTACAAGCTTCACTTGCACAAAACATTCCAGTAAAATTTCATAAAGATGCAAAGAGGAACAGTTTTGGATAGCAAGCTCCAAGTCCTGATTATACACAAACATGGAACTTCAATTTACCTGATGAAATATTCTTATTGTAATAAATCTACTGTTCCAGTAGACATAATACAATATCAACATGCAATCTGTCTATTCTAATCTTTAATTTATACCCAAGAATATGGTAGAAAGTTCAGATGGTTTTAAAGAGAATTTTAAGATAAAGGATAAATAGATTTGGAAACATTATTAAAATTGATCAAAACATCATCATGTTCAGAAACTGGCGCCAAAATGTTTATTTTGTGGTTTAACACGGGCATATGGGGCCGTGTGCTGAAAGTAAGACAGCAGATGTAGAAGGAACAGAGAGAGAGGGGAGCAGCAGAGGTTGTAGGAGATGCAGATTGCTCAACCTTTCAGAAGAGCTATGTTTTCTTTTTGCAAGCTCACACAATTGCTTTAGCTGATGACAAATCTTCAGCTGCTCAGAAGAGGTGCCCCCTGAAATTTTTTTTTTTAGAGCCGCACATTATGTGGCTGTGAAAGGACCAACAATCTTAGTTTTTAAGGTCTAGATCTTTCCAAAATTTTGGCAGAGATATAATTAGGATGCTTCAATTGCATTCGACACACTGATGGCTTGTTTGCTGACAATATAGTAAAAATTGTGTCATTTACAAGTTGTGCCCTGTACCAAGTTTTATGCAATGCACCAAGAGTGGTTACAAATTCAAATTGATTAAAAGATAGGTGACGACATCATAAAAAATAATGAAGGAATCATGCTTCAGATTTTTTTTAGGTTGTTATCGTCATGACAACCCAAGTAGATTCCCACCAATGATGCCAGAAGGCAATACAAATTAAGGTCCGTGAAATAAACAAATACTTTGTTCTCGTGGAAGAAGACAAAAAATACCACTAGAAATAGTGAACAACAGGCAGGGAGTAAACAAAGAACTGAAAATATAGTATTGGAGAAATCAATGAGATTGGAGTTAAAAATGAACAAAGAGGTACGCAGGCTAATGGAATTCTGACAAAGGTACTTGAATCTATGAAGGACATTAGAAATAATGGAGCCACGGGACACGGCAGATGCCAAAATCTGGAGTTAAAAACTACTGGAGGAACTCAGCGACCTTCCATCAAGCTTGAGAGTGCAGAGGGAAGATAGATGGTATAAAGAGGAGATGGGAAGAGGTGCAATAGTGAATTGAGTAAGGGTGAAGGATAGGTAGGGGAGATTTTGGGTTGGGATGCAGATGTGCAATAAGTGGAAACACTCTCCCTCTTCTCTATACAAGCTAAATTCCCTTCTCCACTCTGTGCTGATGTCTCAACCTGAAATTTGATGATTCCTTTCCTCCTGCAGTTTCTGCTCAATCTGCTGAGATCGTCCATGTATTATAGAATATTAAGAGGAAGGTGCAAATTCAGCTGTGATTTATGAAAGGAAAAATCACAAATGATAAATCTATAAATATTTAGAGGTTGTGAAGAGCAGCTTAGAATAGGGACAATCAAAATGTGGTGCATTTTGAATTTCAGGTGTTTGGTCAGGTATTAAAAAAAGGCTGATAAAATTAGAACATAAAAATCCATTAAAACTATAGATGTTAAATAAAATCTTAAAATGCCGGAAATATTCTGCAGACCATACAGTATTTGGGAAAGAGAACAGAATGTACTTTTCAGATCAGAGACCCTTTGTTAAACTAGGAAAGTGAGATTAGTTTTTAGTAGCTCAGAGGGTGAAGAGAAAAGGAGTAGAACAAAGTGTATATCTTGGTCAAAGTGAGACCAAATATATTATGGTATTAAGAAACACATTGTGCTTCCTTGTGTTATATATTGCTAATAGCAGAGCTGTAGTTTAACCTAGAATTCCGGGCATGTCCCAAGTACCCATCTAAAACCCACGACTCCTAAATGAGCACCTCCATTGCCTGATCTCCCAACTATTAGTCCCAATCATTTGAATTCCTGTGTTTTGTCCAGAACTTCCTCCACAACAGTCCATCAACTGCTCCTCCAATTGCCAATTCCTCTTTTCTTTGGCTTGGCTTCACGGACGAAGATTTATGGAGGGGTAATGTCCACGTCTGCTGCAGGCTCGTTGGTGACTGACAAGTCCGATGCGGGACAGGCAGGCACGGTTGCAGCGGTTGCAAGGGTAAATTGGTTGGTTGGGGTTGGGTGTTGGGTTTTTCCTCCTTTGTCTTTTGTCAGTGAGGTGGGCTCTGCGGTCTTCTTCAAAGGAGGTTGCTGCCCGCCGAATGTGAGGCACCAAGATGCACGGTTCGAGGCGATATCAGCCCACTGGCAGTGGTCAATGTGGCAGGCACCAAGAGATTTCTTTAGGCAGTTCTTGGACCTCTTCTTTGGTGCACCTCTGACTCGATGGCCAGTGGAGAACTCGCCATATAACATGATCTTGGGAAGGCAATGGTCCTCCATTCTGGAGACATGACCTACCCAGCGCAGTTGGATCTTCAGCAGTGTGGAGTCGATGCTGTCGGCCTCTGCCATCTCGAGTACTTCGATGTTGGTGATGAAGTTGCTCCAATGAATGTTGAGGATGGAGCGGAGACAACGCTGGTCGAAGCGTTCTAGCAGCCGTAGGTGATGCCGGTAGAGGACCCATGATTCGGAGCCGAACAGGAGTGTGGGTATGACAACGGCTCTGTATATGCTTATCTTTGTGAGGTTTTTCAGTTGGTTGTTTTTCCAGACTCTTTTGTGTAGTCTTCCAAAGGCACTATTTGCCTTGGCGAGTCTGTTGTCTATCTCGTTGTCGATCTTTGCATCTGATGAAATGGTGCAGCTGAGAAAGGTAAACTAGTTGACCGTTTTGAGTTTTGTGTGCCCGATGGAGATGTGGGGGGGGGGGGGGGGGTGGCTGGTAGTCATGGTGGGGAGCTGGCTGATGGAAGACCTCAGTTTTCTTCAGGCTGACTTCCAGGCCAAACATTTTGGCAGTTTCCGCAAAACAGGACATCAAGTGCTGAAGAGCTGGCTCTTCAGTTAACATCCTGGTAAACCTCCTCTGCACCCTCTCCATAGCTTCCACATGAGGTCAACAGAACTGGACACCATACATTAATGTGGCCTCACCAGAGATTTATAGAGTTGCGATGACCTCAATCCCCCCCATTAAAGAAGCCTAGCTTCCATTGGTTTTCTTAACTATCCTAGCAACCTGCACAGTGATTTTGGGGGATTATTGATTTGGACCTGAAGGTCCCTCTGTTCATTGACACTCAAGTAACAGAGCATTAACTGTGTACTCAGCCTTCTGGTTTTTCCTTCCAAAATACATCACCTCACACTTATTCGGATTGAACTCCATCTGCCACTTCTCTGCCCAACTCTACATTCAGCCTATATCCTGGTAACCTTCGACAATCACATCTCCAACCGTGGTGTCATCAGCAAACTTACTGGCCCATCTTTCCTCCTCTTCATCCAGGTCATTTATAAAAATCGTGAAGAGCAGGGGTCCCAGAACAAATCCTTGTGATACTCCACTAGTCACTGATCTCCAGGCAGAATACTTTCCTTCCACTACTACTCTCTGCTTTCTACCTGCAAGCCAACTTTTTATCCACACAGCCATGGTTCCATGCCTCATGACTTTCTGAATGTCTCTCATGGGGGACTTCACTAAGCAATAGATCAAGTGGCAATTTGTGGAGTTGAAGCAGTGCTTGACCATCATCCATACATCATGAAACTTTTCCCTCTCATTGTGTAAACAGTAAAATCCTCTAAAGCCCATTCTTGGACTTACTGTTAGAATACGCCATTTGAGGACAAATTATATGACACTGGAGTATGCCTACAGCCTGTACGATGCTAAACCCATAATATTTTGATGATGGGCTTAGGCCCAAAATGTTAGTGTCTTTTAATTTTTCTGGACGCTGCATGACCTGCTGAGCTTCTCCCACATTTCAGTCTACTGCATTAAAAAGGCTCCAGTGAAATGAACAAAAAGAAGTGCTTATAATTCTTCTGGATATCCTCAATCTACAGCCTGGCAATCCCTGTTGAAATCTGCTGCAATAGTCCCCTCCAAGATTGCAAGAGAATTAAGTGTTGATGCAGGTAATTGATAATGAGGACAAAAAGGCAGCATGTATATTATCAAAGGTCCCTTCAGGTGTTGAAATATTGTGCATAATGAACTGGCCAGTGTACTTTTCTCCCAGACCTTGGTGCTTTTACAGGTGGAGGTGTGTTATATCCCCATCAGATGAGGTAAGAGGTAGTAGTACTCCTCGTCCTGCCCCTCACCCTCCCACCATTTTGTTCAGGCACTTGCCTACATTTTGCTCATACCTTGGAAGCCCAAAACTGTGGTTATGTATTTTTATCTTTGCTATATAAAGTACACTGTTTGACCTGCTGAATTTCTCTAGTTGTGTTTTTATTTAAATAGATCTGTGCAATCTGCTTGAAGTTTGCTTCTCATAGCCACCTCACATCTCCATCATAGTTGGTCCAAAGTTTTTATTCTATTGTATTAATAAGGTGGAAATGATTATGTTTAAAACTACCAAAACAGTCAATTTTTTTTCTCAATAAGCACACTGCCAATTTACAGCTTACAAATTTTCTACTCAAATGATCAGTATCTTGTTTTGCCATGCAATAACTATATGAATCATTTGCATCATCTCTTAGTTCACTTGCTTGATTTTTCATACTGTGGGAAATAAAACTGATTGCAGTATTTTATGAAATGGAAGGATTACCTCAGTGGTTTGGCTCAATATTTAATCTGTTTTACTCCTCGTCGCCATGCATCAACTCCACACACATAAGCAAGTTCACTGTACCTCTCTTGAGGTGGGCTGAGAACCACCAAGTTTACAACCCAACAGAATCCCCATGATTATAAAGAGCACTAAATGGAGCACATGTAGCGGCAGCTACTCTGCTCCTGCAATAACACACACAGAACAGGACGGGTTGAGCTCAGTGAGCAGATTGGTTTATTGCAGGCTGCTGGGTTGCACTTATACTCCCAGCCCGGACCTGGCTGAGAACTGCACTGGAGGGCGTTGACGTCACCCGGGCGTCATGTGGTCCCCCAGTGCGGGTTTCTGAGCCCCATGGTGGAAGGGAAACCCCCGTCGACGCCATTTTGGCCAACTGCCCCGCCGCGTGGCTTACATGCGGGGCCAGTTCACCTGCCTCATGGTTAGCTGCCACACACAACACATTTAAAGACCCCATGAAACAGCTTCTTCAAGGGAGGGGTGGCATTTGTTTAATTTGCATAAAAATGCCTCATCTTGTAGAAGCTGGTTTATCATTCCATTCAGAGAAGATTTAACATCATGTATAAAATGGCTGATCACTGGACTGGACTACCCCTAATTATCATACTATTAACTCTTCTGTGGACAGGAAAGGTAAAAGGATACTGAGACTACATGTGCCATATAGTAGATTTTTTTTGGGTGCTAATGGTGTCTGGATAAATACCATGTAGTCTTGTAATACAGAGCAGTTCATTAGGAGTTATATGTTCTTTCCTTGAGATAAACGTAAATACGCAAATTCCATTTGGTTGCCCCTAAAGGGCAAAGAGGCCCTACCAAGGAAAAGAGAAGCAAAAAAGAGTTCCTTCAGATCCATAGCGTCTGTGGATTCTGCCACGTACTCCCATATTTCACCTTCTTAGCTTCCATAGATCCGTGGCCTCCTGGCTGTTCCAGCAATGGTCTTGAACTTCAGGATCACCCTCCTTGGCTCTTGGTTTCAAATCTGATACGATTAAGAAGCTGTCCCGTTGGGACATCTGCTCGTCCAATGATTCCCACAAGCCGGCCTCCAGCAGCCCGAAGCCTGATGAGAATCCTTCAGCTGATGAGCCCTTCACTGATCTGCTTCTATGGTTTCTCTCCTGTAGGGTCTTCTCCCAGGCTTCTCTTTCCCTGCAGGATGGTTTTCTTTTGCTGTAGTGCCCTGCTTTGGCCCACTACTCCCGCAGAGCCCACCATATATCTAGAATTTCATTTTTAATTAATTTAGACAAATATTTTCGGCCCAATTACTTGCAATTAACCTACAAACCCTGGGAGGTTTTGAAGGGTGGGAGGAAACCACAGCCTCTGGGGAAAACCCATACAGACACAAACTCCTTACAGCGAGGGATTCGAACCAAGGCCCTGATTGCCAGTGCTGCAACAGCATTATGCTAACTGCTATGTTAACTGTGCCACTGTGTAGGTTGGATATGACATAACAAAGAAAAAACCATTGCCACTCCAAAGAGCTGAAAGGGATGGTAAGGATGTAGTGCATAATAATCTCAGGAAAGGAATTCTGTGGTAATTGTTTGTTCTGCTAAAAAAAAAAATCTACTTGAAAATACTGTATGTAATTTTGATTCTCATTTATATAATGTTTACTGCAATTTAGGTTTTTGTTGCTAAGGTCAACATTTACTGTCTATCCCAAATTACACTTCAGAAGGTAGTCAGGATAAGTCTCCTTCTTGAACTTCTGTTGTCCCAATTTCATCTCGCTGTAATAGCACAAATGAGTAGCTTGTTGGGTCACTTCAGTGTGCCTTGACCGAGTTAAATATAGTCCAGACTTGGTAGGTTTTGCAGCTTATCTTTCCTGAAGGCTACAATTGAATTGAATTGATTTGAATTGTTTGTTGTCATGAGTACTGAGATACAGTGGAAAAACTTGGCGTGCTATCCAGGGAAGTCAGCCCATACCCAAGTATAACAGATAGTGCATATTAAAAGTGCCGAGACTAGTGTGGCAGAGTAACATTTAAAACAGTGAAGGTGCAGCATTATTTAATAATGGATAACAGATGAGAACTGTTCTTGAATCTGGTGAAGCACCAGGGAAAGTGCCCTGTCACGCACTCAAGCGCAGGAGGCTGACAAAGGCTCAGATTCTGTCCAAGGAGCTGCATAGCATGATGTCCGCACTTGAGTGGGAGGAAGGAGAGAGGGACCGCCAGCGTGCAGAGGTGACTGGAGCAGGAGAGAGCACTGATCAGGGAGCTGAAGAAGGAATTCATCCATCGTTATTGAATGAAGATCAACCGGGACCAATGCCTGAAATGGGCGCACAAAATCAGTGAACCGGTGCGGACTCGAAAGGCCAACATGTTTCCACTCCGTAAATGGTTATATGGTGGTACTTATTTGAAATTCATGTATTCTCTGCTCGCTGGAGTATCCAAGGTGGGAAGGCTTCCTAATATATTGGCTGCTTTCATAAGGCAGCGGAAAGTGTAGATCGAGTCAATTGAGGGGAGGTTGGTTGGATGACGGCCTGACCTGCATTCACAACTCACTGCACGTTCTTGCAGTCCAGGGCAAAAAGAACCAGATGGAATTTTACTACAAAACAGCCATTTTTGTGGCCATTATCAGTTATCACTTGCCTATATTTTTGATTATCAATTGATTGTTGACATGCTGAGGTTTGCATTGAGTGACTGGACTGGTGATCTATTTGCTGTTGAGGTGCATATGGGAAGGGATCTATGAGAGGATGGGTCACTGGCACACATGATTTAATTGGTATGTCTACAATGAATAGATAGGTAAAGACAATTTTTTGGAAGAGAAGTGATAAAATGATATTATGAGATCATAATACTTTTATTATATCTAAGATACTAAGTGCAACCAGGAAGTATATTTTCACAAACAAAATTGTTGCTATCTATATTCTCTCCGCAGTTTATTATGGCTATGTTGTGTATATCGGGAGTATTTCATTTTTAAGCAGTGAGATTACATTTGTGGTAGATAAAGATATCAATCAACATGAAGCAAATGTGTTAATGGAGTTGGGGTATAGATGAACTAATTGAAATAGTTGAATCTAATTGGAAGCTTTGGGAGCTAAATGGACCTATGTGTTTGAATGTTCCCTTTTATTTGCCCATTTATATATTCAAAAATATATCTGTCATCTTTTGCTGGTGCATTGTCAGTATTGCAAGAATTTAAAAGCATCATTTGAACACGAATGTGAGACTGCTAGACGTTGCAATATATCTCTGTGACTATATACTCATTGCTCGCTGAGATTTATGAAATGAATACTACCAAGAGATTTTAAGCAGCATTGTTACAAAATTTGCCAATGCTTCTACTTTTCTGTTGCACTGTGGTGAGAGAGAGTCTTCCATATGTTAAAATGTAATGCGGATTCACATTGTACTGATTTCCCTCCCTTTACAGTAACTACAATGGCCAAAGATGGCTCCGTGGGTTCTTTCCATCAGTAAGCAATGTGACAACTTCACGGAAAAGGCAAGAAGCACCATTACCCATATATAAAGCTTTTATTTGAAGCTATCAATCAAGAGAAACTATGTAGTATTATCTTCAAATGTAATCTAGCCAACCAGTCCAGCACAGGTCTTCTCACTCATCCTATTCCCAAAACGACCTTTATCTTCACCAAATTTTTCTCTGGAGTGGAACTAATCTGAACAAGGAATGAACAGCTGATCAGCCTTATTTGTCCCCACCCCAGGAACAAGATAATTGCAATCTCAATCATCAAGCTGCGGTGTGCAGATGCCACTTGCATATGTGTATGCTCAGGGGATGAGTTCATCATTGTTGACATTCAGCCTACCCTAAATATTCATTACACATCGATCAATATGTCCTCGCACATCACCACTAACAGTATGAGACTGGAAAATGTATCATTTTCCATATTTTAGGAACTACCTCTCAGCAGCAGATACTGATGATGGAATGTATTGCCATCTTCTGTACACCAGCCCATCTTTTGGTTATTTGAAGAAAAATGTATTCAAAGGTTAAAGATAAAGACCCAAGATACGTTGTGGATAACTATAAGCGGAGTAAGGCATTCCTTTACTGCTCAAAATTAATCAAAGTGTTATGCTGCTTTTGAGTAATATTGCGGAACATGGTTGTCTGTTTTTTACTGTTACGTTGTTTGAAATTTCTGTGATTTTTGTCTGTTATTTCTATCTCCAGCACTTTTGTGTACTTACTACAATCTCAGCATCTACAGAGTTTCTTGTTTCACTCTTTTATGAAGTTGACTGTCTTCTTGATGTCTGCAATGGGTAGGAGGTCACAGCCTATTGTGGACCTTCTACAGCCTTCTGCATTCCTGGGCATTTGAATCACCAAACTAGGCTGTGATGTAACCAGCCAGTATACTTTCCACAGTGCTCCTGTATAAGATTGACAGAGGTCTTTTGTAACACTTCTAGTCACTCAGTGCAAATGGAAAATTTGCTTTCTTTGGCAAAGATCACTCAGCCAAGTCCATCATCTTTCTCCTCCATTTTGGTGTGTTGGGTTAAGTACAGTGTCATTACCATTTAGTATGCCATATTGTATTACAATGGTAAAATGTTATTCTGCATAATTTGCTCTTTTTTTTAAAAGTTACATTTAATAATTACTCAACAACCCATCCCTCTTTCCCAATCTCCACCTTCTTCATGTCCAGAAGACATTGTGGTGTGGCCATACTCTCCTGCTGGTTTATATTGTGCTTTCTTGGTCTAATGATTACTTTATTAAACTGAGTTATTTAAAAAAAAAATTGATAATACTAGACAACACATCTGTTTTGAAATCTCCTGATTGTTAAAAAAGGAAAGATTACATTTGAATGGAATTTATTAGGCTATGCATTGGAAAAGTTATGGTTGTCAAACATTCTGCTTACATTAATATTATTATTGGGGTTGATAAAATCGTTTAGGACCTCATGATGCAGTTCAGTGATATTGAACATTTACCAACATTCCTGGAAAGTTCCAGCTCAACAGCAAGCTACATATTTGTGGGATTGTCTAATGTCTTGGTATTTTTATTCCAGGGCTCAAGTGGTATTGAAGAGTTGTCTGTAACAGTATGAACTTTATTAGTTGAACTTTACCGCCTCATACTTCATAAACTCTGAATTCAGACCAAGCAGACATTGCACCTGCTCTTAAACCCCTCCCTTGCTGGAGTTATAAAAAGCTCTTCCATTTGATTTCTTTTTAGAAACTTTTAAGAATGTTGGTCTTGAATGTTAGATCTGTTTATAACATTATACAACTCGAGAGGAATGGCATTCAAGATTTGCTCTGATTTATTTGTGAACATTTCTGACATTTGTGCAATTTATCATCCTTTGGTCAATGCTTTCTCGTACATGTTCTTTGGAAATGTTTTTATTGAGGAGGTCATTTATAAATATTGTGATTGCTTAAACACTAAAGTGTTTCAAAGAAAGCTTTTTGTCCAAGCCAGCATCCTCCCTCCCTATTACTGAGACCAACTAAAACAGTGATTGAACTGTCTGGCGGATTTGCCTGGGAAATCAGTTCTGTAAAAAAAGATCAATAAAATTCTGTTCCTCTACCTGCAGCACAATGATCTTTAATCATAGCCTTGTACGTGTATGTGCGCTGATGAAAATTGGACAGCTGCTTCTGCAAATGCACTCAAGATGTAAATCACATGGCAAAGAATGAATAGTTCTCATTGTCTGGACATTGAAACAAGCATCAAAACGCATTACAACAGCTGAATTATGTGCAGCACACAAAGACCCCTACGGCTCAGAATTAAAGTTGAAACACCCCTGCACATCTCGTAATATCAGAATAAATGCTACACAGATAGATTTCAAAACCAGTATTTTCTTTCAAGTGAATATGTAAATTGTTAGCAATGTTTAGGTTTCACCTATATTGTGATAATATTTTTCTGCAACACAATACAACCTCATTCGTTTTCGCATCCATAATCCAGCCAATTCAGAAATCCATTTTGAGTCTGAAGATCGATTCACAAGGGCCCTCACAAATATTACATATCAATAAAAGTGTACAATGAAGAATGATAATCCGCTGCTTCCAAAAACACATCTATAATTTTTATTGCCATAAATTCAATACATGTGTTAATTTCCAAAGAGCAGGAAGTTAAAATTTTCCTATCCCAATCAAATAGAAATCAGTCCAATGCCACGATGTGCATTACTTAACAACACCTATAACCTTGAGACTTATTACAGCCGAGAAAATGTGAATGGCTCCGTCAGAAAATCAGCACCTCCGATCTCCCTACCCTGTTCTCCAGCCTTAGAGTAACATCTACAATAAATGAATGGGTTCTTCTGATGTTTAAAATGTGTCTCGCAATATCAGTCAAAGATCGGAGTCTCTCTGAGAAAGTTGAAACTCATGTTAGTGCTCAAAGCTAACATTAACAATGTAAAAAGGGTTCAATAGAGTAGAAATCTGAGCAACTATGTCTGATGAGTGAGATAACTGCAAGGCAGACGCAATCTTTGAGGAACACAGTTGGCGTAGCGGTTAGCAAACATCTTTACAATGCCAGCGATCGGGACCAGACTGGGGTTCAAATCCTCCACTGTCTTACAAAGTTTATACATTCTTCCTAAATCTGAGTGGGTTTTCTCCAGGGGCTGCAGTTTCCTCCCACTGTTCAAAAACATACTGGGGTTTAGATCAATTTGGGGTAAATTGGATGGGCGGAGGTGGCCTGTTACCATAATGTATGTCTAAATAAATACATCAGGCCTTATTATTTATGAGCCACATCTTTGTTTCCAATGATAGGGGAGTTCAAAATAAGAAGGCATAAAATCAAAATATTCATGAATAAATCTATTAGGAAATTCATATTTTATTACCCCAGTTAGCCCTTCAGGAATAGAGTTCACTGGCTCAGGGTGGAGCTTAGAAGAAAAGCCCAGATGTATTTAAGGAGAATATATATTAAGGACACAAGGAAGGCAGAGGGTGCTAATAGATGATGCATGGGAGAAGCCTGGTGTGGAGCATAAAAGCAATGGCACAAACTTTCAGACTGGATCACATTCTTCTGCAAACTAAACTATGGATATATTCATACATTTCTTTCTGAGGTCCCTTTAATTTTGTAAAATGTTTCGGTGGTTTACACAAAATTTTTTGACCCTCAAGCACACAGAGATATAGCTCAAAATAGTAGATTTCATGAAATAGCTTAGCAGAGGCTAGGGAGGTAGTTTTGGGAAGGAATTCCAGTGTGTAGGGAACCAAGTGGCTGAAGGCATAGTCAGCACCACTGAAGAACTTAAAAAGTGCACAAGAAATAGAAATGAAAAATAACAAATTGAGCCTGGTGTGAAATTGCTGGAAAAAGCTCAGTTGGTCCAGATCAAAAAAAATGTAAAAGTTTACATTCTCTCACTGAACAGAAAATTTAGAAAGTAATGCATTTTAGAAATTTAGAAAGTAATGCATTTTAAAAATTTTGAAAGTAATGCATTTTAGAAATTTGGAAAGTAATGCATTTTAGAAATTTGGAAAGTAATGCATTTTAAAGAAGAGGGAAGGAGAAAGAGAACAAAATGAAAGAAAGATTTCAGATTTATTGTCAGAAAACCACTGTTTTAATCGTACCTCATTGACTCGTTATGTGCACGGTTTCAGAACTCCAAAGAAAATGGGCCAATGACAATTTTTCTCAAGCAAAATATTTCAGTAGCAATTGGATCTAGAGCAGTGATTCTCAACCTTTCCTTCCCACCCACACCCCACCTTAAGCAATCCCTTACTAATCACAGAGCACTTATGCCATAGGGATGCCTGTAAGTTTAGGGGGGCAGTTTGAAATCCAATGGTGTAAAGTGAATAGAGCTGGAGGAGATTACAGAGATAGGGAAGGGCACAAGGGCTGCAGGCTCTGGTGGAGCAGTGAACAGGAGCAGGTACCAGATGGGAGAACACTGCTCTGCCGAGAAGGAGAAGACTGGGAATTGATGTTACAGTGTAGGAGACCACAGCAGTGGACCAGCAAGCGGCTTGGCATCCAAAGGACACACACCAAGCTTTGGGATGTCTGTGTGTTGCTGGAAACGGGCTTGTAGGGATTTGTGAGGGTGTCGATGGTGAGCAGGATTCCTATAGAGCCTCAGGCATTAACATCTTCCTTACAGTATCTTTGGTTCAGAACCAAGGACCGTGACTTGGATGCCTGTAGTTCAGGTTCACAGCTGGCATAAACAGGAGGCCATGCGGCTCCACAGGTTATGGGAATTCATGAGACACTGGAGGAGGTGGAAGGATCCATGTGCAACCAATGTTTTAGAAAAGACTCCTTTTTTATTTCTCTACCTCTTATTGGTAGGGACACTAAGTGGTTCTTCTTTGTGCGCTGATGCAGGGAAACAAAAGTGAACAAATGTTGTGCATTTACGTTCATAACGATAAAGGAGCATTGTTCAATTCTGGGGCCTGGAAATGGATGGCAATTTTGATGAGATACTGACATGAGACATTGGCACGGGTCAGTGAGTACATGCACAATGATTGGACTGGATAGTGTGGAGGATTAAAGCAGCAGTGTTATTTATTCTGTGACTCAGTAAGCCTTATGTTTTGCTGAACGGAAACATAGATTACCATGGATTGTTTGAACCTCTGCAGTCACGGCTGGGGACTTCCTCATAAACTAGGCAGCAGGCCATTTCATATATTTATCTCGGGTTTCTTCCAAGGATATTTTGGTGAATTTCTAGCACCTAATCAGGAGTGGCACTGTGAAAGTTCCAAGTCATAACATTTTGTCATATTCTGTAGCGAAAATTTATTCAGCTCCTTTTCCAAAGAGTCAATGAAAACAAAAAAGTAATTCACCTTTATTGAAGGAGCTTCCTTGATACTCTTTAGTGAATTGAACTAATTTGACCTCCTGTTGCCCTCCAGTTTGGAATTTTTGACTAACAACCTCTTGGTTTGTATTAATTTAATTTAATGATACATCATGATAGAAGGCCCCATGAAAATTGTGCAGCCCAATTATATTAAATTCCATACCAAGTCAATATGTTTTGGAGGGTGAGAGAAAACTTAGCACCCAGAGAAAACCCACTCAGGTCACCTGGACAGCACCGTCAGTAATATCATTGAGCTCTCCACTACCTTATACATTCCGCCCAGTTTGTAACCAGATTTTAACATATAATGGTTTAAAGAAATTTCTTTAACAGTTGATGACAAACGTTGGAGGATAATTTTGAAATTTTGAAGCTTACTTTTTAAACTATGCACTTTTTAACATGTAGAGCTGGAAATCTGAGTGCCTATGTCTGAATGTCGTAACATTACTTGGCCTCATTGATCTGTTTAAAAAAAAAACTAAAAAAAAAATCACAATTATTTCATGGCATTGTTTGAAGAACACTATGATGAACTTCCTCATGTTGTACCACACTATTCCAAAAACAATAGGAATGACTGAAAAGTTCTGTTTGAATATTTTTCAGAAAACCAGTACATAAGGGAAACTCATTAACCATCACTTAAAAGAAGCCACACAGCAATCCCTCTTCCAGTTACCAGAGAGTGCGGCTTCATTGGTAGAAGGCTGTACCAGTTCTTCCAAAGGCCAAGGAGCAAGTGTTTGAGTGGGCCATGAAGACCCTCTTTTATCTCCTGCTTCAAGCATCTTTACACCCTTTTATAATGCCCATGGAAGACAGTAATTAACCACCTTTTTACCACTTCACTTACCTGTGTGATCTCAACGAGCATGAGATGGGGGTCATTTTCATCCTGGTACTTACCCACCAAGGTAGGCAGCCAATGTGAAACAGATTGGCTCCAGTGTAAAAAGCTTACCCGCCTTCCTGGGACGGCGACACTGTAATGTCCCCTTTTGCGTCAGGATGCTGGGTCCCCAAGTAAAAGGTTGCTCCGAACTGGCTTCCCTTGGTTCAGTATGAATGCTCTGAACTGACCCAGCTTAAAACATGGGTCGTTGAGACGCCAATTTACGGTGATTTCAGTGTAAAAAGGGTATCTGTGTCTTAAATTTGCTTGCTCTTCCTCATGCATGTGCGCATGGATTATATTTGTTTTATTAGGTTTCTCATTCACTTGCTGACCCAGCTGTGTACCAAGTCCCTCACTGCAGCAATCCCACCACATACCCTTCTTGGTATTCACTCCACGATGATTATAACATTATCATCTGAGAAGGCTGCAACGTTGTTTTGGGAAGAATCTCAGCAAGGATGAGAGTGAAGCGCATTGTTGCACAGTTACATTGCTGTTTTATTTTTCCAGAGGCTTTGTGAAAGCAGCAGGGTCTGAACATAGCTGGAAATTAGAATGCTAGATCTCCGACTGAATGGAGTAATGTTCTGGAAGTTGTTGGTTGAAGAAGAATTGTTGCAGTTTACAAGCATCAGCAGCTGATTGTATCAAACTGAAGATATTCAGGTTATAAATGATCCTGCAACGATGTGAGTGTTTTGGGAATGAGTAGAAAGGAAGGGTGGAATGTTGTGCTCAGATGTTTCACATATTGCTTCAGAATGCTGCTGTCTTTAGTAAAGCCTGGTTGGCTTTCCTGAGGGCGTGGATGGAGTGGCTCCTTGCCCCCATTGCTGGTCCTTCCTTTGTTCCATCCCGGCAGGTATGGCTGAACTCATGCCCTGGTCGAGAGGTGCACTGAAACATAAAGACCACACCCTGTCTGCTGAATGCTGCAGTGCACTGCCAGAGTGGTGCATTTAGCAAAAACTTTATGCCAACAATGAGAAGCTGGAGGAACTAAGTGGATCAGACAGCATCCATGAATAGAAATGGTCAGCAAATGTTTTGAGTTGGGACTCCTTATTGAGATTAATAGAAAGGGTGATGTTAAATATATCAAGGGAAAACAAAAAGAGGAAGGGAAAGAAATAAAGGAGGAGCTGAGATGTTGGGGCATTAGGTGGAACTAGTGGAGAGACGGGTAGAGGGACAGACCACTGGGAGGGAAGATGCAGAGAAAAGAATAAGAAAAGAAGAGATAGAAACAATAGAACCAAACTGAGGGGGAGGCTACCTACAATTAGAAAAAATGTTTATACCATTGTGTTTAAGGCTGTCGGCCTCAGAAGAGATCTAATCGGGCTGGGGTTGGGGGCACAAACTGCCATTCAAGAACTCATCTGATGGGGGTGGTGGGAAGGACCGGGTGCCATACCTACCATGGACTCCTCTGTCCACTGCCGGCACCCTCACACTTGTCCTGTCTGGGAACCCGTCTGCCTCCTATCCACCCCTCCCTCCGGCAGTCCAACTGCTGCTCCCACCCATCTGTGCGGCTGGGGGGACAGGGGCTGCAGCCGGACACACTCGCTGCCCACAGAATTTTCAGGAACACTTCTCCCTGATCAGCCCCGTTTGGCAGGAGGCACGGTCCCTGCAATCCCCTCCCCTTTTTTCAATGTGTTGTTCCTCAAGTTTACATTTGGTCTCTCCCTGACAATTTATGAGGGAGGGGGGGGGGTGGCACAGAGCACTGGGTGCTGGGTGAACCAGCCATTTCATCTACATTTGGTCTACTGTTGCAGAAAAGGCCACACATTCTACACCAGAAGCAGTAGATTAGGTTGGATGATGCGCATGTAAAGATCAGCTTCACTTGAAAGATCTGTTTGTAGCCTTGGATGGAGCTGATGTACGAGTTATAGGGACAACAGAAAGTACAAATCTAGTCTGGCTGAGACTGAATAAATCTTGGAAGCTGTCAGCTTAAATGGAATTCACCTGTAAAAAAAGAGATACTTTGATGCTCAATACACATTGAATGAATCAATCCATCTCTGTTGATTTCTGGGTTGAATTTGGGAGCTGTAATGGCTAATTGTGGTTAATAGTGTATTGGTATATTGAAAACTGAAACAGAAAGTTACATAGTGTAGAACACTAACTTCACTGTTGAATGACTTCCTGCCTCAATGGAGGTCCAATATTCTAAATGGTAAGCACCATCAAATTCTAGCCTGTTTTCCATCTTCCATACTAGGGCTTCTGTATCCTCAACCAAGGATTCCCCTCCACAGTAGATAACAGTGACTCAGAGCATGTTTTATTTACTTTTGCCTCATTCTCTAGTCATTTCCAGAAGTATGACGGGATTCCACTTGTCTCATCTCCTACCATATTTGAATGTGCTTATATGAGTGTTTGTATTTTCATGTCCAGACACACGTGTTAATTTTAATTTTAAAATACTGTATGTATGTGTTGGCACACTCGTATGTAAAGGAAGATATTTGGGTAATCCTGCAATTCAAGAAGATGCTGTTGGTCATTCTGCATGCTCTTACAGGGTGTTCAAGAAGCAGATGAAGTCTAGTATTCTGTAGTAGAGTGCCACTGGCCTATCTAATACAGAGGCAATCAGAGGTTTTGTTAGGGGGCTAATATTAGCAGCAGTGGCTCCAAAGTTAAGTAAATTGAAATTGAGTGTGACCTTAACCTTCATTGTCAGAGCATCCCAGGAATATGCATATATCGGTGCCTGGAGCTTTACAGACTCACAGAAATGAGAGAGGACATCCTTGTGGAAGTGTAAACTATATATACATTGCTCCTTCGAAAGGTTAAGATGAATGTTGGGTCCCTGTGCCCTGACTAGTAAGGTGTCAGAGTGAAGCCCTTGAATGGCACCTGCAATAATGATGGCGCCTGAATGGTGTCCATTGCATGTTTATGTCATGTTAGGTCCAGAAAAATGACTGTCAGATTTTGATTGCACCAGTGTTTAAAAAACAAACAAGGTCAGGTGTAAACGATGCACAGCTGAGGGCATACTGAGTCATAATGCTTTTGTAATGTCTACTAGTACAGGTTTAGTTTGATTGGCCCTTTAAGAAACCATTTTTGAGCATTTGTCAACAATAAAGTCAGTTGTTCTATGAGTCATCCATGACTCTAATTTCTCAGACAAATTAGATGTAGATGTTCTCGTTGATAAAACCGTGCCATTGAACTACTTACTATCGACATAATTTGAACATGTTTGATGCCAGGGAAAATATGAGCATTTCATGTCATTGGTTAATCTTGTTTTCACTTAGGTTATCAATGTGACAGCTGTCTTATTCCCTTATTTTGCTTTAATTTCCTATTCTTTGTCTGGGTATTTCAGAGGAGGAAAGATTAAAACAAGAGGACATGAGTTAAGAATTAAGGGGCAGAGGTTTAGAGGTAACATGAGGGGGAACTTCTTTACTCAGAGAGTGGTAGCCGTGTGGAATGAGCTTCCGGGAGAAATAGTGGCGGCGGAGTCAATTGTATTATTTAAGAAAAGGTTGGACAGGTATATGGATGAGAAGAAGATGGAGGGTTATGGGCATTGTGCAGGGAGGTGGGACTAGAAAGGGGTGTTTGGTTCGGTGCAGACTAGAAGGGCCTAATGGCCTGTTTCCGTGCTGTAATTGTTATGTTATGTTATATACTTAAATCATACTTGAACTATTTCCTCCGTAAAGGCTGTTACAATTTTCATATATAGTTTTAGCATGCGGCCCATTATGAATGTAGCTAACTGCTTTCTATCTTATCATTCTGGTCACATGAATAATTATTGCTACTTTTTCTTTTCCATACAAAATATTTTTGTTTGTGTTAGTGGTTGGTTGTCCTTCAGCCTGCAAGTGAGTGAATGAGTGAAAAATACTGAAATTGTTCCTGAAATATTTTCCAATTGATATTTTCTTTCTCTCCCAGAATAATTCCAGATTCATTTCTTCCCAACTGGATCAGAAGTGTACTGATCAAGAAAGATTTCTGAAACATACTTCAAAAATTCTGCCCTTTCTTTACCCATGATATTGTTCCAGTCTAGTTTATTCAGTTAATGTGTGAAGTCTCACATTATCACAACACAATGTCCTTTGTCATTTATCTGTCAATTTGTTCCTCTTTATCATCACTGTCGCTTGGCAGCTTATCAAATAACCTCTGCAAGACAGATCTGGAGAAACTCAGCAGGTCACGAGGCAGCCACAAGAAATAAAAGGTCGTCAGAAATCTGGATGGTGTCTGAATACAAAGGTCAGGGGTGGGGGGGGGGGGGAGGGAGGAAGGGGAAATGGGAGGAGCACAGGCTAACAGGTAATATCGGTGAATATAGGTGGAAGAGAAAGCTGAGAATTGATTGGGGGAGAGGGCAGAGGGCTAAGAAGGGCAGCTCTCTAATGGGAGAAGGAAGAGGGCAATGAGCTGGAGGAAGGGAGATGATGAGGGAAAGGGAGGAGAATAACAGAACATGGTCAATAAAGATGCCGTGTGATTGGAGACTTACAGAACTGAATATTTGCAGGTAATGTTGATTCAGCAGTACATGAGGCCATGGACAGACATGTCAGTATGGCAATGGTGTGTGGAATTAAAATTTATTGTAATTTTCTGTAGTTTTATAATTTTCTCCTAAATAATGGAACTAGTGTTAATCAATTTCTACATTTCTTATCCATTCTTCTCTTTGCTATCTTTTTCCTAAACACATCATATTCAGAAGTTTAATTCAATTTGTTTTTGTTTTTCCATGTTTGCCAACACATCTTGATCCTATGAGGTTAATTGTAGCTGCAGCTCTCCAACCTTGTTTAAAACACTGCATGTTTGAATAAAAGTACTGTAAAATTATCCTCTATACTCAACTTCTATCTGAAATGATACTATTTATTGTTCTGGTGCTGGCTATCTCTCCCAGGTTTTTCAATAATATGTTTTCTTTTTCCATGTTACAATTCATAGCCAAACTTCATTTAAATCTGCCAGATTTCATGGCTCCAGCAAGCATCTTCCAAAAACACTCGTCCCATTGAAATGCAATTCACCCAACCCTTACAGGACCCATCTTCCCAGCTATTAGTCCCATTACCTTAGGAACATAAATTCTCTCCTCTGCTATCTCTCAAACCATGCTTTTATTGGCACAAATCACCTCCTTTCACAATAGCAATAACCTGCAGATTGCTACTTTTGAGATTGAATTGAATTGCTTATTGCCATGTGTTCCAAGATGCAGTGTTTCATCAAGACAAGTCAACCCAAATTTAAGTGCACCGAAATGCAGGAGGAACTCAGCCAGTCTTTCAGCGTCCATAGGAGACAAAGGTATATTGCCAACATTTTGGGCCTATAGACACTGAAATACCAGCACCTTGGTGTGCTTTTACTACAATCACAGCTTCTGCAGACTTTCATGTTTCATCCAAATTTAAATGTGACAGGTAGTGCAAAAATCAAACAAAAATGCAGGGTGTTGTATTGTAGTAAGTCAAATTATAATGTTACAGGATATAGAGGAGAGCATAGAGAAAAGTACAGTTAAAAGACTACAGGGGCATATCTGTTACCAATGGGAGAGTCTGACAACAGAAGGAAAGAAATTGTCCCTGAATCTGAAGGCTTATGTTTTCAAGCTCGTGCATCTTCTGTCTGACAGAAGGAGAATGATTGGGGTGGCCTGGATTTTTAATGTGTTGGGAGCTATCTCGAGACAGCAGGAGGTAAAGATGGAGTTGATGGAGGGGAGGTTGATTTAATTGATCATCTGAGCTGTGTTCACAACTCTGCAGTTTTTTGTAGCCTTGGCCAGAGAGATTCTCATATGATGAATCCAGACTGAATACTTTCTGTGGTATATCTATATAAACAAAAATCAGTAAAAGTCATTGGGAACATCCTACATTTCCTTAGGCTTCTGAGAAATTAGAATCGCTGGTGAGCTTTCTTGTAGTATTGATGTGGTCAGACCAGGAATGGTTGTTGATGCTATTTACTCCTTACAACATGAAGCTTATTCTTAATTCCTCAAAATCTGTAGAAAGTTAACAATAACAGAAATTTGGCATATCCCCTGCCCAAGGGTAGACAATTGATTTATTGCACGTGCATAATATATGGTAAGTGCTTCAACTGTAATGAGGAGATGATATGCCCCAAAATGCAGATACAAGCTTATCCTGTTTCCCAGAAGCCATTTTTAAAATTTGAGTGATGTGTATCGCTAACATAGTTAAATTATGCCATTACTCTCTGGCAACCATTTCAACATGAAGGAAGATTGTATTTATATTGTAATAACCTTCAATCCTCTAGTTCTATGCGAGGTGACCATTTCACAGGAAAGACTGAAAGAGGAGTTGGTCTCCAGTGGTGATCACAGCAGTGGCTCTTTGATCGAATGAAGTCAGTTTTGAACTTTACAGAAATTAGCATGAGTTCAATTTATCAAAAGGACAGAATTCTGCACATGAATATTGGAACTACTCCAACATCCCTCACTAATTGATTTTTCACCGAGTGATCTATCTTTGTTTTACCCCCAGCTTGCATTGAACTTCCCTTCCCAAATGTTGATTTGCTTTTATCCTGGAAGGGGCCGAAGGACTGAGAAATCCTTGGAGATTTAGCGAGGTTTTTAAAAAAATCCTTTGAATGAGTCAGTGTCTAAATCAATTTTTCCTTTGATTTCTCTTTTTTCATGTGCAGGAATGTGGGCCAAATGGAAAAAAACAATTCACAATTCCTACATCAACAGATCGGCGAAAGGATTTTCATTCAATGTCCATCTCATATGAAAAGACATTTTTTTGAAACAATCAAAAGATACTGTACATTTTTCATGGTAAAATTAAATATTTAAAATTAGGGAGGCAAGAATGATTGAGGATTCCCATTTTAATCGCTCTCTCGTTACTCTTGCTGGAAGGTGTAAGGCTAAGAGATTTCCCGAGTGTAGGATTGGTGAAGGCTTTCGTGTATGGATTTTGACTCTTTGGTGGAAACAAAGAAGTAACAAGTACAGACAGTACTGAAATAAAAAGGAAATTACTGGGACTACACGAGAGGACACGCAGCACCATGGAGAAAAAACCAAACAAACAATATTTCAGGTTGATGACCTATTATGAGAAAACGAATGAAATGTAGATGATTGGTTTATCAGAGAGCCCTCACTCAGTTATTATTTTTCCAGGGATCACCACAGAATAATTGCTCAGTTCTTTGGGATCTCATGTTATAAATTCCAAAGCAATTTTAATTATCTTCTTTATTGAGCCCAAACTCCAAACGCTTAAATTTGTAAAACCTGACCTTAGAGAAAGTAAAGGTAAAAGTTTGTAGACTAGTGAATGAATGTGTAGAGTACTAAGCACCTAAAATGCAATGAATTCCCAAAGCGTGTATCTAATTAATTCTAGGTTCTTCTCATATTGATCCACACACAAAATAATTAATGCCTGATCATGTATGCAATGACGCGAGCTTCATCTTATTTACATATTATATGTACCCCCTCCCCTTTCAAAGCAAAGATTGACTAATCTACAAGTCTAACTGATTTTGAATGCTTGTTAAATTTCCTAACAATGCTGATGTTGATCATGTTTCTCAATTGATGTTGTTTGTAGGGGTTAAAATGTGTTTCATGTCGGTTTGTAGTTTTGTTTAACATTTTTATGCTGTCCCCTAGCAACATCTTTGCTTCAAGGTCGTAACTAGTTTTTCTCTGCTTGCTTGGGAGATGAGGGTTTTTTAGTTTCATTCTTTTGTTCTGCAGAATGGAGGATACAGAGAATCTTCTGACATTTTCTATTGATTAGCTAACAACATTTAGTAATTTGTAACAGCATTTTAACAACTTATAATAATGTTAACAATGTTTAATAAACTTTGAAAAACTCAACTTAATTTTAGAATGAATTGTTTGAACGAGTCATAGTCAACAAGATTCTTTTATCATCCAAACGACTATAATGGAAAGTAGTCACTACATTTAAGTGAATAGAAAGTTGGAATTGGATTTGGAATTTGGATTGGATCGATTGGAGCATTTTAAACTCATGGAAAGATGATTGTGAACACCAGCATCAAGTCCATCGGAAGCAGTAAGCCTTACTTAGGGATTTCCTCTGTGCGTTTAATTGCAAGTTTGGACACAGTTTGGAGTAACTGCTGCTTGTCCTTTGAGAACTGGTTTTGGTTTTGGAGTTATTGTTGTGCAAACTTGGTGCCTGAGAAAGGTGGTTGCCTGGATGGATAAGAATAAAATGGCCAGCTAGTACTGAAGCTGTTGCCCCTGGGGGGTATTGAGGAGATGAAGGTCACGAAACTTCGAGAAGAATTGCAACGGCTGCTCTTAGATAGAAGTGTAGCCAAAGCTGCTCTCTTTACAAGACTGAAAGAGGCAAGAGAAGCAGAGAAGGTTTTGGGTGTTAGGAATACAAACCACAGAGAGTTACTGCAAAAAACATCAACAGAATCTAAGATTATGCACATGGAAATAGATGAAGGTGTGACACAAGATGGCGATGTGGAGGATGGGCAATAAAAAATGGAGACAAAGTCAGATATTAAGGGCAACATCTGACATTCAGGATGATATACAACCAAGTAATAGTGCGTCAAATGCCAGGAGCAGGAGAAGCAAATGAAGTTCTTCTCAAGTAAGCTGCAGAGTTTCCTATACATCAACTACTGCACCTGCGCGTTTAAAGGTTCAGGCTGACGTTGCCACTCTTGTTGCACAGCAAGAATTGCTTCAAAATATATTTACCTTAGAAGAGCAGGAGGAGGAGCTAAGGAGGAAAAGAGAGGAAATGAAAACAAACCTTACTGTTGCTAAGACTAAGAGTACCTGAAGAAACACACAAAGATCAGCGTGTACAGAGCCGTTGTCATACCCACACTCCTGTTCGGCTCCGAATCATGGGCCCTCTACCGGCATCACCTACGGCTCCTAGAACGCTTCCATCAGCGCTGTCTCCGCTTCATCCTCAACATTCATTGGAATGACTTCATCACCAACATCGAAGTACTCGAGCTGGCAGAGTCCGCAAGCATTGAATCCATGGTGCTGAAGACCCAACTGCGCTCCAGGACCATCGCCTTCCCAAGATCGTGTTCTATGGCGAGCTCTCCACTGGCCACCGAGACAGAGGTGCACCAGAGAAGAGGTACAAGGACTGCTTAAAGAAATCTCTTGGTGCCTGCCACATTGACCACCGCCAGTGGGCTGATCTCGCCTCCAACCGTGCATCTTGGTGCCTCACAGTTCGGCGGGCAGCAACCTTCTTTAAAGAAGACCTCACTGACAAAAGACAAAGGAGGAAAAACCCAACACCCAACCCTAACCAACTAATTTTCCCTTGCAACCGCTGCAACCGTGCCTGCCTGTCCCGCATCGGACTTGTCAGTCACTAACGAGCCTGCAGCAGACGTGGACATACCCCTCCATAAATCTTCGTCTGCGAAGCCAAGCCAAAGAAGAAGAAAGAGCTGGACTGGGGCTAAGTTGTCATCGTGCACTGTTTCTGATTTAGTAATCACACTGCATAGATTACGAATCATGTCCTTGCCCTTTAAGTAGTAGGTATCTGGCACGGGCTGTCAAGGGTAGTGGTAGAAGCACCAGTAGAAGCACTTCTAGTGGTAGAAGTGGTAGTAGTGCTTAAGAGGCTTTTAGATAGATACATGAATATGCAGAGAATAGAGAGACAAGAATCATTTGCAGGCAGAATTTAGCAGTTTGAAGCAGACATGGGCCAAAGGGCCTGTTCCTATGCTGTCCTTTTTCTATGTTCTATCTATTCTATTACAGTACAATATAGCTATTTGACGTATTCATGAGTTCATTACTTTAGACAGACTCAGCTTTTTTCAATCCTTGTTGCCAGTGTAATTTTTATGCCTTGTTTATGGTTTCTTATTGAAGAGTGTGCAGAGCAGTACATGATGAAATAAGAGAGCCTGAAGGAATTCAGTAGGTCATACAGCATTCATGGAGAGAAATGGTCTGTCAACCTTTCAGGTTGGAACCTTTTAGTAAGACTAAAGTAGAAAGGGGGAAGAAGAAGGTGATAGGGTATTGGACAGAAGGCGAGAGGCTGGAGACAGGTAGAGGGAGAGACCACTGGAAGAGGGAGAAAGTTTAAAGAGAAAGATAAGAACTGGAGTAGGCAAAGAATAGACAGAAACAGTGCTGTTGGGTTTAAGGCTGTTGTTCCTCAAGTTACATTTTGCCTCACCTTGGCATTGAATGCAGCAGATTAAGTTGGATGATGTGCATCTAAAACTCTGCCTCTCTTGGTGATCCGGAAGAAGATGAGGAGAGAAACTGTAGGGGGAAGTTTTAAAATTTCAGTGATTACAGCAAGAAGTGCCAAAAGGAGTGGGAAGGGAAGAATAGATCACTGTGAAAAGTGGATAGGGAAAGAAGTAGACCATTCAGCCCATTGAGTCTGCTCTGCCACTTCACCATTTTCCCATCTAGTTCCAATTTCCAGCCTTTCCCCATATCCTTTGATACCCTGACTAATTAGATACCTATCAGTCACCTCCTTAAACTCCCCCAATGATCAGGCCTCCACAGCTGTATGTGGCAATGCATTCCGTGAAAGATGCAGCAGGTGTTGGGATTGAATTGAAGTCGCAGAGGATAAAATGTAGAATTTGGAAGTTGGTGGGGTGGAAAGCGAGGACCAAGGAGACACTGTCCATGTTCTGCCTGGGGAGAGGTGGGAGGGAGAGCAGAGAGAAAAGAAATAGAGGAGAAACAAGTAAGGTTTTATTAATGGCAGCAGTGGGGAAGCTAGAAAGAGATAATTGTACTTAGAAGAGGCAAGGTGAGTATAATCCAGGTGGCTGGAGGAGTCTATAATAGGTGTTTGTGGATAATTTGTCTCCTGAGATGGAAAGGAAAGTCCAGAAATGGGAGAGGGTGTCAGAAACAGTCCAAGTAAATTTAAAGACAGATGAAAGCTAGGAGTAAAGTCAATGAAATTTTGAGTTCTGCAGAAGTAAAATGGGCAGCACCAAAGTGATAGAGGAAGAGTTGAGGAGCAGTAAATGACAAACACCGTTTCACATATACAATTTGTAATGCTTACAATCAACGGCTGGTAGACACAATAGTCCTCAGGTGAATCTGAGGTAAGGCGGGTGAACTTGGGATTCATTGGTAGGATGTTGTGCTGACTCCACCCCCATCTGCTCACATATAACCCTGGTTTCCCGCCTAAACCCAGAACCCTTCTGTTGAACCCTACTCTTAGTTACAAGCTAATAAAATCATTTGTTCTCACACCATTCATGAGAGCTTTTATTCACGCTACAATTGTATTAGCTTATTCCCTAACGATGGAAGCGCTACTCAAGCCAGGTATGCTACTGATAGACCCTCTGTCCCCCGACGCAGCTGAGGAGTTCACATACTGGCTAGACTGCTTCCAGGTCTACCTGAACATGACCAGATACATCTTTCACACCGATGAACTCAGGAGGTCTCACATTCATTTTGAGGGTAGGAATGAAAGAGTATGCAGTCATCAGGGACTGCTCTACGTGTGATTCTGCTATCGAGATGAACAAAGTCCTGGAAAGGCACAGACTCGCCCTACATTGCCAGCGGCCAGGGGAGACCATTGAAGTGCAGGTACGAAGTGGATATGGGCAGTGTTCATGAATAAGAACAGATCCAGGACACTCTAGTTGTGGGGGTCCATTCGAAGTACATGAGGCAGCAACTGCTTGAGACAGGAGAAAAGGACTTGGCTAGCCACGTCAAGATGGCCAAATCACTGGAACAGGCCAAGCTCAAGAACAAAGACCTCAAAGCCAGTGAGCTCGCTAATCCAGGTGAGCCCTTCCAAGGAATGGCTGCTCCCACTACCCCTGTCATAACAGCTGCTGCTTCCTGTGCTAAGGAGGGCTTTTTCTGTGGCAAGAGCTAGCACCCCCAATCTCATTGCCAGGCTAAAGACTCAGTGTGTTCCAGCTGTGACAAGAAAGGATATTGGGCAAGGGTTTGCCATGCGAGGGGAAGCCCAGGGAAGTCCGAGCCTCCACCACTCCTGGATCCGATTCCAGCCCCAAGCTGCCTGCCCTGAATTCATCCGAACCCGCTTGCTGTGTGACATGCCGACGGAGGGTGGCAGTGAGGAAATGGCACAAAAATGTTTGGTGGCCATCTTAACACGACCTGAATTTAAACTTGGCACCATCATCATTGGAGGAAAAATAAGGGCAGCCATCTTGCTGTGCCAAGAAGTCGACATAATCTTACCCACGTAGGGCAACCCAAGACGGTGGGGGCCACTCGAGTGAGGAGCATGGAGTCTCCGAGGACCTAGCCTCGATAACCCTAGATCAGGACAGACCTCACCAGCAAGTCTATAGTGATTGTAAAGGTAAACGGACATTTCACTAAATGCCTAATCGACACAGGCTCCACTGAAAGCTTCATAGACTCATGGACTGTGCAAGAGTATTACCTAAAGATGTATTCTTCTAATTACCGCATATTTCTCGCTTCTCATTCGCATTCTAGACATGTTCGACAACATTGTATAGTACACCTGTCGTTTGAAATGGGAGGGGGTGGGGGGGAGTTCCATACATTTCATTTTAATTTGTATATTCATGGTAAACTGTGTGCTCCAGTTTTGTTGGGTCTGGACTTCCTGTGTCACCTTAAAAGTATTCTGGTCCTCCCCCCGAAACGGTTCAGAACAGAGGCCCCCTAACATCAGAACCCACATGCAGCTTCTCCACATTGAATATCGAACACCCCCATCTCTCTTCCAAAATCTGTCCCCAGACTGAAAGCCCATTGCTACTAAGAGCAGGAGGTATTGCACAGCAGCTGAAAGTTTATAAAGTCGGAGACTCAACGTCTGCTGGATGAAGCCATCATTGAACCTAGCCACACACCGGCCAACTGCAGTCTATGCATAATGAGTTCTGCCATCCAGGGTTCACCCACATGGCTCATTTTGTCAAAGTGCGCAATCTGCCCTACTTCATAGAAGACATCAGGGAAATTACCAGGTCTTGTCCAGTCTGCATGGAGTGCAAGCCTCACTTCTATCGCCTCGCAAAGGTGCACCTGATAAAGTAATCCAGGCCCTTCGAACAGTTCATCGTCAATTTTAAGGGACCTCTCCCTTCCACAAATGGGAACACCTTCTTTTTCCTCTGTCATTGACGAGTACACCTGCTTCCCGTTTGCCATTCCATGTCCACCTTGTCAGTTATGAAGGCCCTAGACTCCATCTTCACTCTGTTCGGGTATCTTAGCTACATTCACATGAGTGACGGGCTGCATCAGTCCCTGCTGGCGAGGGGCATCGCGTCCAGCAGGACTACTAGCTACAACCCCTGGGGGGAACAGGTAGATTGAAAAGGAGAAAACCACAATCTGGAAGGCTGTCAAACTGACCCTGAAGTCAAAAGACCTTCCAGACTCACACTGACAGGATGTCCTCCCCAAGGCACTCCTACTCCATCTGGTCACTACTATGTACCATGACCAATGCTACTCCTCATGAGCTCCTATTCACTTTTGAAAGAAGGTCAGCATCAGGAACTACGCTCCTAGTCTGGCTCACTACTCCTGGTCCAGTCCTTCTTAGGAAGCATGTGAGGAGAAGAAAGATCAACCCTCTGGTGGAATCCCACATACACCTACGTAGAGTACCCGAATGGCAGGGAGGGCACTGTGTTCCGACTGTCTCAGGTGCCCTGCGAGCCATGGAGCTCATTCTCACTGTCCCCAGTCAGGGCCTCGGGAGATCCGGTTCAGGAGGAAAGTTCACCCCCCTTCATCATCGAGCCGGAGACCCAGCCCGCCTCTTCTTCCTCACAAGGGGACCAGGAGACTAAGGAGTCCAAGGCCCGCTGGTGCTAAGGCGTTCCACCAGAATCTCCAGACATTCCCCCCTTAAATTTGTAAATAACTGTAAATTTTTTTTAACCACTTTTTTCTGAACCCATGTTTTCTGTCTTCATTCACAGACTCTAAATTCTACAGGAAGGGATGAATGCAGTGAACTGGGATTCACTGGTAAGGTGTTTGCCTTCTGGCTCTGCCCCCATCTGCTCACCTATAACCCTGGTTTCCCGCCTAAATCCAGAACTCCTCTGAAGACTACCGTTGAACCCTACCCTTATGAGCTAATAAAAGCATTTGATCTCCCTCCAGTCGTGAGAGCTTTTATTCACGCTACAGTGGGAAAACCAGGGTTTATATTGGGGAAGGTGAGGGTGGAACCAAGGGAGGAGTTAACCATCAGAACAGTACATAGTCAGTGAATTCCAGTTCACTGCATTCACCTCTTCCTTCAGAATAGAACCTATGGGTGGAAAAACAGAGACTATTCATTAAAAAAAATGATAGTTTACAAATATTTACAAGTCTTTCAGAGGGTCTGGTAATTCTGGTCGAGCGCTGCAGAACTGGAGGACTTTGAGCTTCCTGAACTCCCTGTGGTACAGGGTCAGTAGGTCTCGAGGGCTCCGGCTCTGGTTGCAGAGGCGGGTTGGACCCTTCCTGAGCAGTGTCCTCTTGGACCTTGAGTGGGATTCTCGGTAGTTCCTGGCTTGTTTGAGACATCAGATCCTCAGTTTTGGCAGGTGCCAGGTCTCTGATCTAGATGGTTCTCTCTGCCGTCAGAGTATGCCACGTAGGCATACGTTAAGTTGGCATGCAGCAGGTGCACCTTCTCAATCAGGGGGTCTGTCTTGCTCCTCCTTACGTGCTTCCTCAGCAGGACTGGCCCCAGTGCCATTAGCCAAGCCAGGAGAGTACGATTAAAACACAGGCATTGAACTGATTCATATGTGGCTTTACCCTGGTCCTGGAGAAAATGGGATGAGTCCAAGGAGAAGCTTTAAGGGCAAGGACAAGTTCTGCAAAGCAGAAGGAGTGTTAGTAGAAGGGGACAGAATGTATCTGAGGTTAAGAAAGAAGCAAAGGATTCAGATACCTTCCTGCTAGGGAATCGATGTGTATAGGGATTGCACATCCATGGTGAAGATGAAGCAGTTGGGGCCAAAGAATTGGAATTCTTCAAAATGATGGAGAGTGTGAGTAATGTCATGGAGAAAGGAGAGAAGGGGTGAGACAAGGGGTGGAGTGAGGAAATGAATGCACAAGATGGATTTGAGGTATAAGGAGATGAGTTTGGTCGGGCATGTGCAGGCAGAAACAAATAAATCTGCCAGAGTTGTTCTGTTTGTGAACTTGTGTAGGTGATGGAACCTTCAGATTAAAGATGGTGGGATGGAGATCATGGGAGATGATATCCTGACAATAGTTAGTTGCATTCTGGTCTGGGTAGAAATGAGGGGATGTCCCAAAGCTGACTGCACATCCCTTGATTTAATGGTAAATTTGGCATTGGTGCAGATTGAGTGGAGAACAAGTGTGCTGATGTTAGAGAAGATGAATGGGGAGAAATCCTGACAATGCTCATCAGGTGTTGAGGTCAAGTGCAGCGAGCTTGTTGCAGGAGGGCATCTAAAAAGCAAAGGATTGTTGGAGACTACTCTAATTTATCTGAGGTTCTTCCCACACTGTACATGCCTGTACAACGTCCTCACAAACAGTTGCTAGGGAATCGATGTGTATAGGGATTGCACATCCATGGTGACACATGTCTTGCAGTGGATAACACTCTTATTTACACGTACTTCATTACTTTTCCCTTTCAAAATAAAGGAATGACACTAGTTAAAAATGTTTGAAAACATACAGGGATTGTAGGTGAATTAGGGTAGTTGGGTGCCACAGGCTCGTGGGTCGTAAGGGCCTATTACCATGCTGTATGTCTAAATTAAATTAATTTATACATTTAATTGATTAGGTTTCAGAATCTCTTCCATCTTTGTAACTGCACTAAACTTCTTGTGTGCTGCTTGAAGTTTGAAGATTCCAAAGTTTAACGAAAGTAAACTGTTCACTTCTCCATAAAAACATATTATTAAATGCAAGTATTTATTGCCTTGTTATTGGCCCCGAGTTTGATTGGTGTGAAATTTCTTATTGTTGGTTGAATATTGTCTGGCCCTTGATAGGATTAAAAACTGAGCATCAATGAGACAGAGCTTTCATGATTTTGATACTCTTTAATAGAATGTTCCAGAAGGTCTGGAAATAATTGTAGCAAGTTATCACAGCAATTCAATCAAAATAGTACTAAATTCACCAAACCAAATATATCACTCCCATTATCTAATCTGCTTCAGAATGTTATATGATGATAGAATCTGTTGTCTAGATCTGTTGTACAAAGGACAGATTTTTTACATCCTATCAAGAAGCCTACTAAAACTGATAGCAATTCTATATGGACCTGGCAAATGCTGGCTGTTGGGCCTCATTTGAATCCCAGCTGTCTGTTGCTTGCCTATATTGGACTGAGCTAACTATTCGGGGGAATTGAAGGATGATGTCCTGACTTAGCATCAAGAACAAGCTGCAGGTGGTCCGCCAACCCCTGGTGCAGCTTGTCCACTTAAATTTCTGGTTAATGGTGATCCTGTGGAAGTTGTCAAGTAACATTGATTATCAAGGACAGAACTTGCTCTTCTTCCAGTTATGTTGCTGCTTGCTATCAAAGGGCCAGTAAATCATTTGATCCAGTGTCTTTTTGTTCATTGCTATCTCTTATTATCCATACAACTGTTTTTTTGACTGAATTTCTAAACAGTAGGTTTCCTGGAATATTTACAAACTTGGTCATCTATTTATGCCATTTTTTCTCTATTTGTTTATGAATGCTTGTAATCATATATAATACATTTACATTCAACATTTTTATCATTTTACTTGAATTTATTTATTCAATAACTTATTAACATAGAACATAAGGATTTTGGAGCAGAAGGCCACTCGAACCCCCAAGACTAACCTGCCATTGAATATGATCGGCCTGAGGGCTCAACACCTCTTCCTTACCAGTTTCCCATATCCCTCAGTTCCATGATCTTTCAAAAAATTAATCAATTTCATCTTTAATATCTCCAATCATCTAGCCTCTATGTCCCTCCAAGGAAGAGAATCAGTGAGAAAATCTTGTGCAGAATTACTGTTCAGCTCTCTGTATCATAGTTCCCCAATTGCTGCTTCTCCTTCCCCATTACACGTACAGTAAAACCCATTATCTGGAATTCAAACAATCAGCAAGAAAACTGCAGAAAATAGGTAAAAAAATGCAGAATTTAAAAATTGGCAGGCCTTGCTGTTAGTTCACTATTCATGCAACGTGCATTCTCAAGCAATTGGAAAATTCACTTATCCAGCATCTACCTATCTCCATCGGTGCTGGATACCAAGGATTTTATTATATAAGGTTTCCCTCATTTAAACCTTGCCTTCATTCCGCCCTCACCCTACTAATAGCCTTGATTGCTGCTCTGATTATCCAATGGACCGGGATGTTGATTCCAGTCTGGTTCAAGTCTGGGTGGCATAGTTAGCACAACACTATGTGTTCTCCCTATGTCTGCATCGGTTTTCCCTGGGGGCTCTAATTTCCTCCCACCGTTCAAAATATACTGGAGGTTGACAGTTAATTGGGTGGCAAGGCTAAAAATGGCCTGTTACCGTGCTGTATTTCTAAATTTTAAAAAAGCCTGCCCTATCATTATGTGACTCTTTTCCACCAAATGCCAGTTTTATGTATCAAAATCCACCTTCCAACCACTTTCTTTGAACCATGCACTTAAATCTCTGATCCAATCAAGTTTATGCCAATATGTAAGAACCACAGGGAATATATTGCTTGAGGTGTATCAGCAGAATCTCATTCCCATTTTGGCCATTGAACCTTGAAAGTAAGTCATTCCCTTTCAGCTCCAGGCTCAGACCAGGCCCATTTGGAACTCCCGGTTACAGTTGCAATATTTATCCCCGTGACCATGCCATCATGTATCACCGATACATTTCTTTTCACTAACATCTTGGTCATGTGATCTACCTTACAGTCTGTATCCACATCCCTAGGTATTGCAAATATTGGGCTACAACAAGGCATCTCTAGACCCTAAGTCACTTTACCGGCCTAATTTTATTCCTGGCCATTGGTCAGATCTAGGCATCTGTCTAATCTAAGCACCATGACTGAATCTTGAAATCATGCTTTACTGACATCTCCTCCATTTACTAATACTTAATAATGTCTGCAACTTATGAACTCTCATGAAACAAGACTGAGATGAGATTGTTCAAGACGTAAATAGTTACTTGTGATATAGGGATTTCATGATCTCCATAACTCACTAATGCTCCACTAAGATGTTTAGTAGCTGCTTATCATTTAAATGATTGATGATATGTGATATGTCCAACTGTGATGCAAGTTAGGAAAATGGGCTGTGTGGGGAATCCAAAAGAGTGTCGAGAAAGTGAGGTTAAGTGCGTGGGCTGATGTTGTTTTGTGTAAGTGGTGAAGTGGTGAAGTACGAGGCTCTAAAGGCTGTGTACGGCCCCTCACCCCAAGTCCAAAGCCCGCTGCGCAGCTCAGACGGCAAAGTCCTCCTCAGCGACAAGATCTCCATCCTCAACCGATGGTCAGAACACTTCCAATCTCTTTTCAGTGCCAACCGCTCAGTCCAAGATTCTGCCCTGCTCCAGCTCCCTCAACAGCCCCTAAGGCTAGAGCTGGATGAGGTTCCCACCCTGGATGAGACATATAAGGCAATCGAACAACTGAAAAGTGGCAAAGCAGCAGGTATGGATGGAATCCCCCCAGAAGTCTGGAAGGCTGGCGGCAAAACTCTGCATGCCAAACTGCATGAGTTTTTCAAGCTTTGTTGGGACCAAGGTAAACTGCCTCAGGATCTTCGTGATGCCACCATCATCACCCTGTACAAAAACAAAGGCGAGAAATCAGACTGCTCAAACTACAGGGGAATCACGTTGCTCTCCATTGCAGGCAAAATCTTCGCTAGGATTCTACTAAATAGAATAATACCTAGTGTCGCCGAGAATATTCTCCCAGAATCACAGTGCGGCTTTCGCGCAAACAGAGGAACCACTGACATGGTCTTTGCCCTCAGACAGCTCCAAGAAAAGTGCAGAGAACAAAACAAAGGACTCTACATCACCTTTGTTGACCTCACCAAAGTCTTCGACACCGTGAGCAGGAAAGGGCTTTGGCAAATACTAGAGCGCATCGGATGTCCCCCAAAGTTCCTCAACATGATTATCCAACTGCACGAAAACCAACAAGGTCGGGTCAGATACAGAAATGAGCTCTCTGAACCCTTCTCCATTAACAATGGCGTGAAGCAAGGCTGTGTTCTCGCACCAACCCTCTTTTCAATCTTCTTCAGCATGATGCTGAACCAAGCCATGAAAGACCCCAACAATGAAGACGCTGTTTACATCCGGTACCGCACGGATGGCAGTCTCTTCAATCTGAGGCGCCTGCAAGCTCACACCAAGACACAAGAGAAACTTGTCCGTGAACTACTCTTTGCAGATGATGCCGCTTTAGTTGCCCATTCAGAGCCAGCTCTTCAGCGCTTGACGTCCTGCTTTGCGGAAACTGCCAAAATGTTTGGCCTGGAAGTCAGCCTGAAGAAAACTGAGGTCCTCCATCAGCCAGCTCCCCACCATGACTACCAGCCCCCCCACATCTCCATCGGGCACACAAAACTCAAAACGGTCAACCAGTTTACCTATCTCGGCTGCACCATTTCATCAGATGCAAGGATCGACAATGAGATAGACAACAGACTCGCCAAGGCAAATAGCGCCTTTGGAAGACTACACAAAAGAGTCTGGAAAAACAACCAACTGAAAAACCTCACAAAGATAAGCGTATACAGAGCCGTTGTCATACCCACACTCCTGTTCGGCTCCGAATCATGGGTCCTCTACCGGCACCACCTACGGCTCCTAGAACGCTTCCACCAGCGTTGTCTCCGCTCCATCCTCAGCATCCATTGGAGCGCTTACACCCCTAACGTCGAAGTACTCGAGATGGCAGAGGTCGACAGCATCAAGTCCACGCTGCTGAAGATCCAGCTGCTCTGGATGGGTCACGTCTCCAGAATGGAGGACCATCGCCTTCCCAAGATCGTGTTATATGGCGAGCTCTCCACTGGCCACCGTGACAGAGGTGCACCAAAGAAAAGGTACAAGGACTACCTAAAAAAATCTCTTGGTGCCTGCCACATTGACCACCGCCAGTGGGCTGATAACGCCTCAAACCGTGCATCTTGGCGCCTCACAATTTGGCGGGCAGCAACCTCCTTTGAAGAAGACCGCAGAGCCCACCTCACTGACAAAAGGCAAAGGAGGAAAAACCCAACACCCAACCCCAACCAACCAATTTTCCCTTGCAACCGCTGCAATCGTGTCTGCCTGTCCCGCATCGGACTTGTCAGCCACAAACGAGCCTGCAGCTGACGTGGACTTTTTACCCCCTCCATAAATCTTCGTCCGCGAAGCCAAGCCAAAGAAGAAGAAGTAGTATAAAGTAGGAAAACATAGGGTGATTGACTTAGAACGGAATAGAAAAAAAAGGTGATTTTTTTAGATGATAAATGAATAAATGTTGGTAAGCAGAGATATTTTTGTCCCTGAGATGCAGAAAGTAAATATGTTGGTACAGAAATTAATTAGGAAATCAAATGTTTCCTGCACCTTATTGTGAATGGCATATAAAAATCAGAAAGTAGTTCTGAGATTGTACTGTAGCCACAGACCAATCTGATAGTTGTGTCTTAGGATTTAGCCAGTTCAGTCATTGATGACAAAGTTGAACCACCCTGGTGACAGGCATTGAAATCCCTCTCTTGGTGCATAAATTATGTCCTTGCTACATTCAGTCCTTCTTCTAAGTGTTGTTCATCAGAGGGAACTGATTCATTAACTGAAGGAAGACATGAGATGATAGGAAATAAAGATGATAATTAGGAAAGAAATGCTCTACCCTACACGTATTGTCTATGAATAGGAGAAAATAAGAAATAAGACCTGGACTTTGAAACTGGAGAATCAGACTAATAAGTTATTGAGTGGTGTTAATTGGAGAAGCAAGCCAGCTGTAGTAAACCACGGAACCAAGTGCTAGAGATACATGGGAGGCCGTCGCAAGTGCTGCATGAGAAGACAGAGGTGCGGAAAATGGGCTGACTGGAGCAAAGCTGACAATTAAGCCATTCAGACCCCTACTCCTGATGATCTTGTTCACAAGTGAAGGATTGCTGGAGAATACCATGGATTACCTGAGGCTGTATTTAAATCAGAAAGAATGCGGAGATGCAGAAACGTGGATCCATTTCAGACTCAGGGATCCAGCTTGATGGCCTTATCTCCTTCAGGGCAGACGGAGATGGTGCTGCTTCTGGGAAGACTTGAGGAGGGGGAGTGCACATTTACATAATTGAGATCTGGTGCACAAATGTCTCTGTGGTAAAGACCTTCTGCTCAGCAGAGATAGAGAACCTGATGGTGAAATACAGATCCAGTGCCTGCCCAGGGAATTCATGGCCAAGCTAATTGCCTCAGTTTACATTCCGCCATCAGCAAATGGGGGTGACGAAGTGTTATGGTGCCATCTACAAAGCAAAGACTTCCCACCCTGAAGGTTGGATGTTTGTAACTCGCAACTTCAACCACGCCAACCTCAAAGCAGTCTTACCGCAGTTGTCATCTTGCCACCAGAGGAGAGAACCCCCTAGATCAAGTGAACACCAGTGTTTCTGCTGCATCCTAGACTGCCCCTCAACCCCAACTTGGATATGCAAACCACATAGCCACATAGCCGTCCCACTAATCCTGGCAATACAGACTGCTGGAAAAATGAACAAAGTCAGTTCATAGGGAGATCAGGATGTCGCCAGGTGAGATGGGGAGTTACAAGACCACTTTGAGACCACGTATTGGAGCTGTTTCAGTAAGGTGGCCACTGAGAATAGCTACATAATCATCTATAAGTGCACAAATGCACAAGCTCAATGATTGGCTACATTAGCAAGGGCATCGAGGATATCACTAAGATCAAATGTTATACAACCAAGATTAACCAGAAACCATGGTTGGATGCAGAGGTCCATGCAGTTCTTAGAGCTTGAGATGCAGCTTTCAGGTCAGGAGATAAGTTGGCATGAAGATCAGGCAGGCCTGAACTCTCCCGTGCAATCTGGATGGCAAAGTGTGGGTACACAAAGAGGATCAATAGTCATCTTGTGACACTGGTGACATGGGACTCATGTGGCATGGGATCAAAACAATGACAGGTGACAAGACAACCTTGTGAGTCAACAACAGTGATGCCTCCCTTGCAAACAGATGGAACATCTTCTATGCTGGTACAACAAGAAGAACAAGGAAAGCTCCTTTCTCCCCCTAAAGAAGAGATCCATTGCATAGCCGAGGCTGAGGTGAGGAGAATACTATCCAAGGTGAACCAACACAAGGCCGTGGGACCGACAACATACCTGGCCATGTACTGAAGGGCTGTGCTGACCAACTGACAGAGGTACTTACAGAGATCTTCAACAGGCCCTTGTAGCAGTTCATCATCCTTGAATATTTCAAGGCAGCCACCATCATCCTAGTACCAAAGAGGGCAACAGTAACAGGCCTCAACTACTTCCACCCAGTGGCACTGATAGCCACCATTATGAAATGCTTCGAGCGCCTGTTGATGGAATGTATCAAAGCTCATCTCCCAGAGACTTGACCCATTTCAATTCACCTACAGATGGAAATCGTTCCACTAACGATGCTATAGCTCTGTCTCTCCACTGTCCTGACCCACCTGGAGAAAGATGCCTCATACACTAGGCTATTGTTCATTGACTGCACTCAGTGTTGATGGAGAAGCTGCCCTCACTGGGATTCAACACCTATTTCTGTAACTGGATTCTGAACTTTCTAATGGAAAGACCACAGTCTGTCTGGGTTGGCAGCAGAACATCAAATACTATCATGTTGAGCACTGGCACACCTCAGGGCCATGTGCTCAGCCCATTGTTGTTCACGCTACTGATCTACGACTCCAATGCCAGATCCAGCTCCAACGAGTCATCATTTGCAGATGAAATGACAGTAGATGGCCTCATGGGCAACAATGGTGAGTTGCACTACAGAGAAGATGTGGAAAATCTTGTGGTATGGAGCAGAATAACAACCAGAGTCTAAATGTAGACAAGATGAAGGAGATGATTGTGGACTTCAGAAGGACTAGACATGATCACCCTCCACTACACATTAAGAGCTCATTAGTGGAAAGAGTGGAGACCACCATGTTCCTCAGTGACCTATAGTGGACACATAACATCCCCTCACTTGTCAGGAAGGCAAACAACAACTGCATTTCCTCAGAAGGCTGTGGTAGGAAAGGTTTCGGGCCACTTTTCTGTCAACTTTCTGCAAGAGCTCTATTGAGATCATCCTGGCTGGCTGCCTCAAGGTGTGGTATGGTTGTTGTTGTTGTTGTGCATCAGATCAGAGGACAATCCACAGGACCGTAAAAGCTGCAGAGAGGATCACTGGGGTCGTCCTCTTCCCAGTCAATGTGATTTATTGGGATCGTCGCAAAATCAGAGAGTCGCCCTACAACCCCCCCCCCCCCCCCCCGCCATGCGGCACATTCCAGTTACTCCCGTTGGGAAAAAGATATAGAAGTATCACAGTCAGAACCACCAGGCTGAGGACCAGCTTCTTCCCATGGGTAGTGCAACTGCTGCATGACTGCTAATCAATTCTCCAAGACTCTATTATTTATCAAGAATATTTATTTTAATATATGTACTGTGTCTATGTATCATTTGTCTGTACGCGTGCTATGTCTGTACACATGTTTTGCGCAGTTCTGCACTGTGGACCAAAGAAAGCTGTTTTGTCGAGTTGTACAGGTATGTTCAAATAAACTTGAACTTGAGGTTATCATGTCCCACCATCATGGGTGCAGACCTGCATGTAGGACGTTTATGAAAACCATCAGTGGGTCGTCTTACAAGCCATTTAAAGCCTGTTCAGATTCATCAAATCAAAACCGGGCAGTAGGACCCATGGGAGCAGCATTGTGTTTCTGCTCCCTGCTCTCCCGAGCAGTAGCTCCAGCATCATTTTTTTTTCAACCTTGAAGCTAATTTCATTGTCATTTGGATGTGAATTCTTCTTTAAGAGATGCAGATAGGATTTTAATCATTGTCTGGTCCAAAAAGGATGTACTTCATGATTATGCACTATTTGCAATATACAATGTGTCTGCCTTTAGTGGACACTGTAATGGTAATAATCTGATGAGAGAATGATTTAGGTGCATTCTACACCTTGTGAAATTTCATAGGTTAATTACATATCATAATCCCAGAGCATGTTTTACGCCATCAGATTTCTTTCCTTACTCCTGTATCTACTACATTCCACCCCTAATTTAGAATAGGACTATAATCTAAGATTAGATATATTTAGACTACAATACCTAAACCTGATAAAAATTAATGTTAATGTGTCCAATATGCATGTTGCTTTTGAATCTTCAGATGTATGAATTATGTCTGCTTTAAAATTATGTGGAGCACTCAATGACTCTATTTTACAATCAGTTAGCAAAAAAGGAATTCATGTGAGTACTCTTCAAACTGCTTATTAATTCAAATGTAGAAACATGACCCTCTTATTGGCAAATCAAATCACAACATTATGTCCAAAAAATTCAGCATGCAGATTTTCAGGCATTTGGGAATTGGAGACCATCTTGCCTGCCAGAACAATGAAACAGAAGGCTCCTTGATTTGAGACAGAAAAACCCACTGGTGTTGGTAAGGGAAAGATCAGAATGCTGTAATAAACATTTCCATCTCTGGAGCCCTCTGATAATTCAGCTCTGCAGCTGGATTCAAAGAAAGGCTTGGCGGCAAGTGTTCAGGCAAAACGTTGAGTTGGAGTCGGGAATAGAGACTGGAGATCAATACTTAATGTTCACGATCAGAATCAGAATTAGAATCAGGTTTATTGTCATGGACATGTCACGAAATTTGTTGTTTTGCAGCAGAAGAATTTTGCATTGGAGGTGCAAAATTGCAAACATCACATTTCCATAAATACGCTATTTAAAAATAAATAATTAGTGCAAAAAAAGAGAAAAAAATTGAGATAGTGTGATCTTTGGTTCACTGTCCATTCATAAATCTGATGGTGGAGGGAAAGAAGCTGTTTTGTAACATTGTCTTCAGGCTCCTGGACCTCCTTCTTTATGGTAGCAATGAGAAAAGGACATTACCTGGGTGGTGAGGGTCCTTCATGATAGAGGCTGCTTTCTTGAGATATCACCTCTTAAAGATTTCCTTAATGGAGTGAAGTCTAATGCCCATGATACCCTCTGTCGCCTTTTCTTGCCCTGTGCATTGGCGCCTCCATGCCAGACAGTGATGAAACAAGTCAGAATGCTCTCCTGTAGAAATATGCAAGTCTTTGGTGACATACCAAATCTCCTCAAACTCCTAATGAAATATAGCCACTGCCAAGTCTTTATGATTGCATCGGCATGATGACCCCAGGTCAGATCTTCAAAGATGTTGACACACAGGAATTTGAAATTCTTTACCTTTTCCACTCCTGACCCCTCGATGAGGACTAGACTGTGTTCTCCTGGTTTCCCCTTCCTGAAGTCTACAATCAGTTCTTTAGGTTTGTTAACATCAAGTTGTGGTTGCGGTCAGTAATTGAGCCTTTGGATTTTACATTTAAGGGGAAGCAATAAATATTTTTACAATAGATATCCCATCCATGTTGCTCATGTGCTGGATTCTCCTACTATTTTTTTTTAACTTAAATCCCAGGCTAGGAGTATGAAGGGAAATATTTATTATAGCAGTCAATACTTACTAACTTCCAATTGAAAGCAACCTTTACAGTTTTCATAAACATACATGTATATTGTGGTAACTTCTCCTTTGGGAAAGAACCACTCAAGCTCAATATCTAGAGCAGCAAAACTCCTCCCAGCCTCATTTTGCCAACACTTCTCCCCCCTTAGACTCAAACATGCCCCAAATATTAAAAAAAAACAGTGGTGTCATTAGCTTACAGGCTCCTAAGACTTAACATCTCAGCAACCCTCTAATAATATAAAAACATTTTTTAAGTGGCAGATTTCCATTCAGTCGACTAAAAAACCTGTCCAATCAAAGATTTAGTCTGTCAGGAGGTTTGCGAGTGCGCTGTGATCTGCGCACTACCCCTGATGACTCAGCAGACACCACTGAGTGGATCTGGTGCTGGGGACATAAAAGGAGTCTGTATGTCCATGTGGGAATATCCTTCCTCTTCAGGAGACCCAGACCCCTCTGACAGCATCTCTCTGGGGAACACTCTTCCACAGTAGTCTGTCTCACCATTGGAAACACTCCATGGAAGTGTCTGCCTCTGAGTACGTAGGACACAAGCAGACATGGTCCTGATGTCTATGGAAAACATGTCCATCAGTCAGCTTAACAACATAGGAGATGGGCCCACTCTGCTTCAGAATAACTCCGGGTAGCCATCGCTGATCGTTTCTCACACAGACATTGTCATCTAATTTGAACCATTTTTCTTGCACATGTTGATCATGTCCCTCCTTCTGCTTTTCCTGCTCTCTCTCTCCACTCTTGCCTTCATGTCCAGATGCAGCATGTCCAATCTTGACTTGGGCCTACACCCCATCAGCATCTCTGCTGGAGTGTGTGCAGTTGTAGTCAGCAGCACAAGACAGAATTTAAACAAGAAATGTGAAAGCCTGATGCTAAGAGAGTCCCCTGTCATCCTCTTCAGGCCTTTCTTCACCGTCTGAACAGCCCACTCAGCTAAACTATTTGAGGCTGGGTGGAAAAGGGTCGTCGAAATGTGATGAATATCATTCTGCTGCATGAACTCATTGAACAGCTCACTGGTAAATGTCGGGCCACTATCAATGCTCAGGGTGTCAGGCAACCCCTGGACTCCTAACACTTGCCCGAGTTTGTCTATGGTTGAATGGACTGTCACGTTGCCCATGATATGATTTGGAATACGTATTCACCATTACTAGAAACATCTGCCCCGTAAACTCCAAATGTAGCCGAGATGAGGGGCGGTCTGGCCACTCCCATGGGTGCCAAGGAGCTGCTGGTGGCATTTTCTGATTGATTCAACATTGTGTGCATGAATTTAACTTGTTCTCCAGATCCTGATCCATTCTTGGGCACCAGATGCAAGATCTTGCAAGGATTTTCATTTGAGACACCCCTGGATGAGTCTCATGAACATCCTCCACAACTTTGAATTGCCAGGGGGAGGCAATGCTTCCTAGAAAATGCAGCCATCCTGCAGACTCAATTCTGTATTACATTTGGCATAAGGCTTCAGTCCCTCTCTTTCCACGATATTGGGACATACTTGTAAAAGGAAAGTCTTGACTTGAGATAGGACTGGGTCCCTCTCTGTCCACTGCTTATCTTAATTACCTTTACAGGGGTCTCTAACAGTCTTTTTAATGAAAACACCATTTCTAGAGGCACATATGTAGTCTCCGGTAAAGGTAGATGACTCAACGCATTACCCCACATTCTCTGTGCGCAATAGTGTACTGGTAGGCTGACAACGAGAGAGCCTAATGCTGTATCCTAGCTGAAGAAGCGGTGGGATGCACTTGGCCTCATTGAACAGGCTCATCAGTGGTTAACAGCTCACATTACAATATATATTATGTAACTATAGTCAAAACAATATTGTGCTTTCTTGCAGTTCATTAGTTTCTACATTCATGCAAGTGAATGTCCAATAATTTATGTTGGAGATTGCATGCAATCCTAAAGTCTGTTTTCATTGAGAACTCTCACTACTTTCACAATTGCAAACTCATCTTAATTGGATGTGAAGCCCCATGAGACCATAAGAACCAAGAAGAGAAATAGCCCATTCAGTGCCTTGAGCCTGCTATGCCTTTCAGCAAGATCATGGCTTGTCAAACTTTTAAGACCACACTCCTGTCCTATCTCTATTACCTTTATTTTGATACTAATTTAAAAAAAATATTCATCTAATCTTTGAATATATACAGAGATTCTGCCTCCATAACTTTCTGAGGCAATGAATCCAAAGACTCATAATGATTTACGAGAAGTATTTCTTCCTCATTTCAATTTTAAACAGATGTTCTGTTACTCTAGACCATGGCCTTCTGGTCCTGGAGTCTCTCATCTACGTTTCATTCTTCTGAACTCCAACATGCGCACACCCAATTTGGTCAACCTTTGTCTATTTGAATACATTTTGGATCTGAAGCCTGTTTCAGTTGTCTAAGCTGTAAATATCCCTTTTCTTCCACTTGCACCCATTGGTAGAATCTTACGATTTGTATCAGTGTTCTTGCACACGAGGTAACAGGCTACATTTCTACTACAGACACACAAGATACAAGTTTGAACTTAAGCAACACATTTATAAAAGTTGTCATATGCTCAGTAAAGAGTTCTCCAGCTGCACTCCTTCCCAGAGTCTCCAACTAGGACACCAGATGCACCTGCCTTCATTTTCCTGCACAAAATATAATCGAATCCATCACATGGAAGTTATTTTTGGGATTGCAAATGGGAAATGCTTGAGATGTTCAGCAGAGCAGGAAGTATGTGTGGAGAAATAAAATGGCAGCACTGCTGCTGGTGCAGTCTGTACAGAGAGTGGAAACAGAGCGCTCGCCCGTGGGGTCCAACTGCTGTCGGCTCTGTACAGGAGCCGACGGTGGTTTATTTTAAAATCCTGAGACCACGGGGTCTGGGCCCAAGATGGCAGAGCCTATGTATGGCAGCAGCCACGAAGGGTTGTAGAGGACTGATGAAGGAAGACCACCCCCCATTTGAGGAGACGGTGACCAGGGCGACGAACCAGAGGAGACGGTGACCAGGGTGACGAACCAGTCATGGGCTCTGCAGCTGAAGAACACACAGGCGGCAGGCTGTTGGCGACAAGGTGGAAAAACCCCCCACAGAGGCTACAGGCAAATGCAGTCAAAGGACTCACACCAGGCTGCTGACTGGCTCGAAGCGGGCTGATGGGACACCAGGTACCGGAGCCCCAATGGGAGAGGATGCTGAGGGCTTCCAGATTGTGTCAGAGGTTTGGATCTGAAGCTCAGATTGCTGATAATTTGGACTGAAGGTTGTGTGGCTGAGGAGGCCGCAGGCGGACTGAGGGGGAATCCATGGACACTCAGGGACTGGAGGACTCCGTTTCTCTTTCTCTGATTGTAAGGGGTGCTGGGAAATTTCTGCTGATGCCAAATCTTTGCCTTGCAGAAGACTAAAGGAAAGTTAGTGTAATATTGCATTTAAAAGAATCTTGAAATAAAAAAATAGGTTGTTTGCCTTTTATCAGTTCGGATGATGATGAGTCATCAACTTTAAATGCTTCTCTCTTCACAGATGCACCTGATCGGTTGAATATTTCCAAGTTTATCTGCAGTTTACTCCTTGATGTTGAATTTATCTTTCCAGTATGTTAGGAAGATTACATTTTTCTAACAACACCAATGCCAGGAAGGGCTGCAGGTTCAAGGTGGTGGCTCCCCAGCCAGTTCTCAAGGGGAATTAAGAATGGACAATAAATGGTAGCCTTCCAGCAATGGCCGTAATCTGTAAATGAATCAACATGACTTGCCAAGTTCGGAGGAAAAAAAGAATAACTGCCTAGGTAAATTGAAAAAGTAGGCCTATATCCAACGTTGTATGCTTTGAGTCAGCAACGGGTAGTCGAGCCAAAGAACAACTGTTATACTTCCAAGTGACTTGACAATTGAGGAATTCATGTTTTCGAAAAGTTGCCTTGCAGCTGCAGTTTACAACTTCTTGACCTGAAAATGTAATTTTTGAAGGTTAATATTTCAAATTTCAAGCAATTAGCTTCATGCTGTTTCTTGTACTGTCAGATGCCGTTCTGTCTTGCTATTCACCATCAGGACTGTTAACAAAGCCCACTTTAAAAAATCCATTGTGCAATCTTCTTCCATAACTGATGCAATCATTCTTAATATCCTTCAATTAAATATCATACTGTTCTGCTCAAACATTAAAAGGCCATCTTCAAACACAAGAAATACCAGTGATATTACATCTAATACATATTCTTTGAAAAGGCAGTGCAAGATAAAGAGTAACGGATAAATGGGAGATGTCATCACTAACACTGATTTTAGCAGTATATTATTAAATTCTTTGTAATGCTCTCACAGACATTAATGTGAAAAGCATTTCAGAAGTATTTGATTGTATGGCCTCACGGACTATCAAAAGCTGCTTTGTCAGTGCAGCCAGCTGCTTCTGTTGAGACAGCCTTTCACTGCAATCTACCATGCTAAAGTGCTGGGAGCTGGGATTGCAGGGACTGCTGGAAGAAGCAGTTGGATCGAGGGCAGGTGACCTGGGAATTCAGGGCAGCAGATCTGTCTATTATATGAAATTGCAAAGGGAAACCTAAAATATAAGTTTGAAATACAGGAAATGCTCATTGTCTGAAATCATTGAATTCAATGTTGTCCAGAAGGTTATTTCTCACATTCAGCTTCTGACATGAATGTCTGAGCAGAAGTGAGAGAGAGAATTATAGTGATAGATGTGAGGACAGGACAGGGAAGATCTTCAAAGTGGTCACACAGTTTGCTTTCATTCACTGCAATTAGATGAGACTTATCTGTGCGAAGAATTCGGGATGCTTCATTGAAAGAAACAAAAACAAACTGCAGGAGGAACTCAGTGGGTCAAAAGGCACCAGTGAAGGGAAAGGGTTAGTCAATGCTTTGGATCATGATCCTGCAAGACCTGATGCAGAGTCACAACCTGATATGTGAACCATCCCTTTTGCCCCCACAAGTGCTCTTGATCCATTGAATTCCTTCAACAATTTAGTTTTTGATCCTGTCTCCAGCATCTCAGAATAAGAATCAAAATTTATTGTCATGAACAAGTCATGAAATACATTGTTTTGCAGCAGCGACACAGGGAAAACTTTCATTAAATACATAAAAACAGTGGACAAAAAGTCAAAGCAAGGCAGTGTCTTTGGTTCATTGATCATTCAGGAAGCTGATGGCAGCTGGGAAGAAGTTGTCCTTGTGCCATTGAGTGCTCATCTTAAGGTTCCTGTACCTTTTTCCAAATGGTAGAAGAATGAAGGGTATATTGCCTGGGTGGTGGGAGTCCTTGACAATAGAGGCTGCTTTCTTAAAACACCACCTTGATGAAGTGGTCTAGTGCCCATGATGTTTCAGGCAAAGTTAACAACCCTCTGGAGCTTTTTTTTTCCTGAGTGGTGGTACTTCAGTAGAAACCAGCCAGAATGCTCTCCACGGTACACCTGTAGAAGTTTTCGAGAGTCTTTGGTGAGATACCGAATCTCCTCAAACACTACACAAAGTATTGCCACTGGCGAGCCTTCTTCGTGATTGCATCAACATGGAGGCTCCGGGATAGATCCTGGGAGATGTTGATACCCAGGAATTTGAAGTTCTTGATCCTCTCCACAACTGAACCCTCAATGAGGACTGGGTCATGTTCCCCTGACTTCCTTCTGAAGTCCACGATCATCTCCTTAGTTTTGCTAACATTGAGTGCAAGGTTGCTGGTGTGACACCACTCAACGAGCTGATCTATCTCCCTCCTGTATGCTTCCTCATTGCTGTTTGGTCTCCTGTGTCTCTAAATCACAGCTTCACCTGGAAATAATTGCTGTGATACAATTCTCATAAATGTCTTTTATATACAGGGTTCAAGACTCTAAATTTTTAATTTAGAGATACAGCATGGTAACCAGCCCTTCTAGCCCAAGCTGCCCAAATACACTAATTGAATGATCCAATTTTAAAAGCATCTGAACATCTTGAAACAGTTACAAATAAGATGACTGCAGGACCAACATGCATTTGGAGTGTACTGGACTATAAATCAGGTGTTCTGGTCAATTCTAAAACAGTCATTCCTCCACAAAATGGTTTAAAATGCATCAAAAAGGATTGATGAGAACCCTTCCTAGCCTTTGATGTACACATTGTAAAAATATACTGAACCATCTAAACAATTATTGTGAAGAAAATATGGGACATATATAATATCATAGGAGGTATAGATGGAATAGAAACTGACCAGCTATTTCATTAATGATGTTAAGATTCAAGGAATATTGTGGATTACAACAAGATATCATTCTCTCCAGACAAAAGCAAAAATATGTAATGGAATTTTTCTGGAAGGTTATTAATTTAAACAACTGGCATCCACATAAAAACAAGTAGTACAAATTATTTTTAATAATTTAAAGTTGAAAATCTTTCTCAAATGTAATTTTGCACATTACTTTTGACAGAAACATATTTTGTGTGTCTTTCTTCTGTCTTTATCAAATTTCTGTGGACAACTTTCTTAAAAAAACTAAACATTCACAAGTTACTTTTTTCTTCTCTGCCTTAATCCAATATCCCGTATCTCCTTTCTCTCTCAGTCCTCAGTTTGATATTAAATTTACTCACAAATTCATCATTATCAGCCTTTCTCTAGTAATTTCTCAAGCCCTAAACTTTATTGATTCAGGAGGTACACAGTATGGCCCATTGTTTTTCAAGATCCCAGATGCCATGTTGTCTGGCTGAACTATTTTAAGCTTGCACTTCCAACAAATAACAAGTCAAACAAAATCCGAGTTGAAGGGAGTAGGAAAACTAGCCAGGCACACCTCAAGTTGCCCCATTCAAGAAATTCCAGCCCGATGTCTAGACATTGAAAGTAATGTGCCAATCTTCACTCCCAAGCCTATTTCTAAATGTTCTTCTATTAATTTCATTCCGTTCATTGCATACAGATGATCAAATGTATTGGCCTGTGTGTAATACTTCGGCACTTAAAAATTTATGTGCCATTTATTTTTTCCAATTACATAAACCATTTGGGAAATATTTTGTGGCATCCTTTGTCTACTCTCCCGATTTTCGTGCAAGGATAAAATTATTATGATGTTCTCTGGAATACAAGTTTAAATAAAAACAGCCAAAACAAATATCTTTATATAAAGCCTGAAGCAAAATTGAATGTCTGAACTGACCTCATAATTGCATGTTTTCCAACTACACAAAGACATTGATGAAGAAGGGACTTAGAAAAGAAATAATCAACTTTTATAGCACATTGTATCATTTAGTTCACAAAGTGTCATTCAATCAAGCTACTAACTTTCTGAAACGTCCTCTTCGTGGAATCTTTTGGTACAGGTTGTTCATAATACTCTGTAGACTGAGCTGTACAATATGTATGTAAACCAGGAAATCTAGGGTCTAATACAGTACACAAAAGTGCTGGATAAACTCAGCAGGTCATGCAGCATCCACAGAAAGTAAAAGGCAGTTGATGCTTTCATCCTGAGCCCTTCCTCAGGTGTGCCGAAAATCAGGCAGATGTCTGAATAAAAAGGTGGGTGGGAGAGAAGGGAAAGGCGGAAGAGAAGGCAGATGAACAGAGGATAACAAGTGGGAGGGGAGAAGAGAAAGAATCTGAGAAGTGATGCAGAGGGCTAACAAATAGAGTTCTATAATAAAGGTCAAAATACATAGCAGAAATAGGCTAATCAGCCCATCATCTTTGCTCCACCATTAAATCATGAGCCGAAGCATTTTTTCAATCCGATGCCTGGCCTTCTCCCCATAACTTTTGATGGCCTAGCTAATCAAGAACCTATCAATTACTGCCTTAAATCCACCCAATGACCTGGTTGCCACAACAAATTCCACAAATTTATCACCCTCTGGCTGAAGAAATTCCTCTGCATCTCTATAGTAAGCAGATGCCCTTCAATCATGAAGCTGTGCCCTTTTGTCCAAGACCCTACAACCATGGGAAACAACCTTTCTACATCAACTCTGCCCATGCCTTTCAACATTCAAAACATTTCAATGAGACCCCACACATTCTCCAAAATTACAAAGTACAGGCAAAGAGGTGTCAAATGCTCCTCGTAAAAACCCTTTCATTCCTGGAATAATCGTTGTGAACCTCCTCTGAACTGTCACCAACATCACCACATTCTTTCTTAAACAAGGAACCCAAAATTACTCACAATACTCCAAGTGAGATCTCACCAGTGCCTTATAAAGCCTCAACATCACATCCCTGCTCTTATATTTTATTCCTCTTGAAATTAATGCCAGCATTGGTTATCCTGCACAAGGATTCCCAGGTCCCTTTGCATCTGAGTATTTTCAATTTTCTCCCCATTTAAAAAATAATCTGCCAGTTTATTATTTCTACCAAAGTGCATGACGGTACACTTTCTGACATTATATTTCATTTGCCACTCCTCTCCCCATTCTCCTAATTGGTTTACATCCTTCTGCAGCCTCCCTGTTTCCTCAACATTACCTACTCCTTCAACTATCTTTGTATTATCTACAAATTTGGCTACAAAGCCATTCATTCCATCGTTCAAATCATTAATATATAACGCTAAAAGAAAATATTGACCCCTGTGGAACAGCACTTGCAAATGGCAGCCAACCAGAATATTTTCTCTGTATTCTGACTCTCTGCTTCCTTCCAATCAGAACCCATGCTACTATGTTTTTTGTTATACCACAGGCTCTTATCTGGTTAAGTAGCCTCATGTGCGGCACCTTATCAAAGGCCTTCCAAAAATCCAAATACACCACATCCACTGTATCTCCTTCATCTCACCTGCTTGCTACTTCTTCAAATAATTCCAAAAGGTTCGCCAAGATTTTCCCTTAAAGAAACCATGCTGGTTTTGGCCTATCTTGTCATGTGCCTCCATGTACTCCATAACCTCATAACTTAACAATTGACTCCAACCTCTTCCCAACCACTGGCATCAGGCTAACTGGCCTGCAATTTTGTTTCTGCTGCCTCCCTCCCTTTTTGGTGTCATTTTCAATTTCCAGCGCTAGAATCTAATGATTCCTGAAAGATCATTACCAATGCCTCCACAATCTCTACTGTTACTTCTTTCAGAACACAAGCATGCCTTCCACATGGTTCGGGAGACTTATCCACCCTTAAGTCATTCAGCTTTCAGAGCCTCTTTTCCCTTGAAATAGTAACTGTACTTACTTCCCTTAACTGATATCCTTCGACATCTGGCACACTGCTAATGTCTTCCACAGTGAAGACTGATGTAAAATACTCATTTAGCTCCTCTGCCATCTCCTTGTCTCCCATCATTATTTCTCCAGTGTCTTTTTCTAGTGGTAATATATCTGTTCTCAACTCTCTTTTACTCTTTATATACTTGAAGAAGCTTTTTGTATCCTCTGATATTATTTGCTAGCCTACTTTCATACCTCATCTTTTTCTTATGAGTTTTTAAGTTACCTTCTACACGCTTTTAAAAACTTTCCAATCCTCTACCTTCCCCACCCATTTTTTGCTTCCTGTCTGCCCTCTCTTTTGCTTTTACATTGGGTTTGACATCTATTGTTAGCTGCTCTACCGCCTTCCCTACTAGTTTCCTTTCCAATCTACTTTGGCCCGTTCCTCTCTCATGCCACTGTAATTCCCTTTATTCCACTGAAATACTGACACATCTGACTTCAGTTTCTGCTTTTAAAATCTCAAATTGAATTCAATCATATCGTGCTCACTTCCCCCTCATGGAACCTTTATCCTAAGTTCTCTATTCACTTCTAATGCATTACACAAAACCCAATCCACTACAGTCGATTCCCTTCTGAGATACCTGCTCTATAAAAAGCCATCTCTTAGACATTCGACATATTCTCTCTCTTGAGATCCAGTCCCAACCTAGTTTTTTCAATCTACTTGCATTTTAAAATCCCCCATGACTGCCATAACATTGCCCATCTGACATCCCTTTTCCATTTGCTGATGTAAGGAAGAGGAGGGGGGAGATGGAGGAAGATGGAAAGAGAGATCGGGAGACGAGGTTAATGAAAAATGGAGAAATCAATATTGTTGCTGTCTGGATGGAAACCGCTATCAAGTTGACATTAAATGTGAGATCAGTCAGAGGCCACTCGTGCAACATATCTACTTGTAAGTGGCAGTGTTTCAAAAACTAATTTTATAGGATGACATTTATAGTTGTGTGATCTTCATTTTTGACACTAACATAAATTTAGCTTCATTTTAAAGTACTGACACGCTAGGAATGGGTACAGCATCTCCCACCTCCACAAGCACGTGCAAGATTTGGAAATATGCAAGCATATTTCTAAGAATAAGCCACTTTTTTAACATCTGAGTTTCAGATTCCCTGTTGAAATAGCATGAGCAGGTGTGATGATAATGTGCATGTTGGAACTTCAACAAGTTTAAAGAGATTTCTAGACATGAAAGTTTAAGCAACTAGAGTTGTAATAGAAGGTGTTGGCATGGAAGGTGAGTGGTCAATGGATGTTTCCTGGTTCACAGATACTGATATTTCCTCTAGTTCAAGAGATGGCTGGGTTTTTTTAGATGGCGTCTCATATTACACAAGTTAAAATTGCTGGGTGACATGCCATAGGTTTACATAGGACAGCAATAAAGAGAATAATTAATGGAGCACCATCAAGGGTTGCTCAACAATACCTATTGCTGCTCAGTAATGATTCTTTCGTTCATACCATGTGTGACTCTACAGTCTGCCACAAACATGTGGAATTCTATTGCAGGCTGATACAACAATGTTTTCTTCCGTGGATAGAGTGACCCAGCTGAATAATACCAGACTCAACAACAAAAAAGGTGCACATACGTTTTTAAACAAACGGCTGCAGATCCAAATTGCACACAAGTGAAAGATGTCTTGTCCTTGATTTTTCAATGCTTTAGTGACTTGGAGTCAAGTGTTCTCCAGCGTAGGTGCAATGAGACAGTGCAGTTGGACATGAGCAGGTTGGCAGCAAAAGGGGAGGAGGGGATTCTGATCAAAGTACTTCCACTTTCCTCATGCTGACAGTTGCTTTGTTCTCATCTGCCCCTGAAAGCCCAGTCAACTCAAGCACACCTACCCAGCTTACAGAGGGCATTGGCCAATTCAGAGCAGAGATACAAGTAATCATCCTGCTAAAGGCACAGTAAATGGGAAAGAAGTGTTAAAATTATTTGGATTGTACGTGGACAAATAACTAAGAATCTTGCAATTAATATGGTGTGCATAAATGTTATTACTTCTGACTTTTCCTTTTTGTCTTGCTTGTTAATTGAGAAATGACCTTTTCAATTTTTTTTATGGATGACTGGGAAGACAAGAAATGCTGGGAATCAATGAGGTGCGACCCAATGCTGGCCTTTTCATTGCGGCATTGGTAGGGAGGGGTTTAGGAAAGGGAGCACCTGGAGATTTGCATGCAATTGTGAAATCACTGTACTTTTGAAACTAATCAACTTTAGTGACTAAGTGGCATGTGGTTGATGAGGCTGGTATTTGTTGTTCATTTCAACTGCTTGTCCCAAAGGAGAAATTGTCAGTGATGGTACTGCCAATATGATCACTGCTGTCTTCTTCCAAACAGTAAAGGTGGCAGGATGGTGAGGTGCTCGTAAAGAAGCTGCAATGAGCTGTTGCCATGCATCTTATAAAGGTACAGCTAATGTGTGTGCTGGAAAGGATGCATGTTTAAAACATAGGATGGTGTGCAGATTAAACAAGCTACTGGGAGGATTTCCAGTTACTCGGCCATCAAGATTCTGTGCCATAAATTTAGCCATTGACGTGGTCTATGCACACTGAGGTCCAATTTCATCCTCTGTTTTTCCAATACTTCCTTTTCAAGTGTTAGGAAGGACTTGATTATTACTGGCCTCACACTCTTTGTTTCCCTTCCACTTCTGCCTCCATCATTGTTCCTTCTACATCTGTGCATGAATCCTGTGTGGATATGGGAGTACTACTAGAGAAATAGAAGTATGCCATGAAATATTGGGCAACATATTTGAGAAGGGCAGTTACTGTGGTTGAATTGCCACATGCTATAGATCAATAAATAGCTTGATTGATAAAAATTGTTGGTATGTGAATCTTCTTTGGCTTGGCTTCGCGGATGAAGATTTATGGAGGGGGTAAATGTCCACGTCAGCTGCAGGCTCATTTGTCGCTGACAAGTCCGATGCGGGAAAGGCAGACACGGTTGCAGCGGTTGCAGGGGAAAATTTGTTGGTTGGGGTTGGGTGTTGGGTTTTTCCTCCTTTGCCTGTACAAATAGGATGCTGATGGTGCAATTATACTATTTTACCCCCTCCATAAATCTTCGTCCGCGAAGCCAAGCCGAAGAAAAGAAGAGAACTATTGGAATTTGTACTCCTTGACCTTTTTTTTCCCACTGAAATGGGATCATTGGTTTTTCTTTGTTCTGCTACAGCTAAGGCTTCAGTGCTTGACTCATCTAACAATAACATCTATGGATTTGGTTCTTTCTGAAAGAGCACGTCCCACACTAGATTTATATATTACATTTGGATTTCTGCCTTTTATTACAATGGTCCCTTCCTGAAATGTGCAGACACCCAATGACATGAAATACAATCTTGTAAATCAATAATCATCCCAAAATCTGTGTGCTGATCGGCACACCTTCAAAGTCCCAAAGAATGAATACAGGGATTATTCGAATCCACCATTGGTGCCTTCACTTTAACACTGTAAACACTGATCAATAAAGTCTTATTTCACGCCTGTCTTGTCTTAATATATGTGGAACATCTCAAACTAGTCTCCAGTTGCCACAGATAATGCTACTCTTACATCATGATATTTATAAAATTAAATATTTCTGACTCAATTTGAAATATTAGCCTAGGGCTATACTCTACTATGAATCAACTATATCGATCTTGTTATTGCTCTATTGCGGATGAAAAAAAAATTCCCATGTTTTTCACTTTATTAATGGTTCTCTTGTTAGTTCTGCTCTTGTGTGATTAGGAATTAACAGTTAGTTTTCAAAAATTTCTGGAACATGAATAAAGAAAGACATGGTTGGTTCAGAAAAAATTAAAAAAACATGCAATTCTTCGATTGCTTGATGCTTTCCAGGTCTTCTTAGGTTTCAAGTACACGTGTGCAAATAAATCTTGGAGTAATACCTAGTTTTCCTTTTAACTGTTTCTGAACAAATCAAGCGTAGCTTAATGATATGATTGTATTCAGCTACGAACAGCCCTGATGAACCAAGAATGGACATTAATGCAAAGGCAAAGAATATTCTAATCAGAGCTGAGACAAGGTAAGATTGCTGTTTGATTAATAAATGGGAAATTCTTAATTGCCAATGTACAGTAGACATTGCCAATGGTGAACAATTAACAGCCAGGAATGCAGACTTAGGGCTTGTAATATTGAAAAAATGTTGTTGGAAATACAGATTTAATACCAATGTGGTTGAAATTTAAACAAACTAGATGTCCATTTATTGAAATATTTAATTTCCCAAAATAACACAGTAATTCCATGTAATAATGAAAACAATGTTTTAGCATCCCCCATGTTATGTTGATGTCCTGCTATGAAGGATTTGGAAAAAGCCTTTACAAAATTTTTAAAGTCTAAATAATACACAAAGTCCATTACTGAGCAATGTTGAGGAGTTTTCCTTTTAACAGTTGGGCAAATATGTTGAACCAGCTATAGTGAGGTGACCAACACATGCCAGCAATAACCTGGACTACCCATTACTCTCAGTTTACTTACAGAGGTTTCTAAAAGCAATGTCTCACCTAGAACTTCAGGGCAGAATCAGAAGGTACATCGAACAAGGCATATACAAAGAACAAAATCAAAGGGTTGGAGGAACTTAGTGGGTAAGAAACCATCCATTGACAGCAATGGATAATCGCTGTTTCAGGTTGAAGCCCTGCCTTAGGACTGAGAAAGGAGATGGAAGAGAAGCAGTATTAAAGAGAGGGGTTGGGGTCACTGGGTGATAGGTAGACTGACAACAGTTGAAGGATGGCAGACGGATGGGTCCAGATCAGGTTGGAGGAAAGGTGGGGTTGGGAGACAAAGGTAGCAGTTAGAGGTTGAAGCAGGTTAAGGTTAAAAAAAAGGCAGATGAGCAGTGGCAGAGCCAGGTTTTGACTCTAGGGGAAACGAGCATGTAGGGCATAGGGGCCACAACTACAGCTGTGTGTGTGTGTGTGTGTGTGTGTGTGTGTGTGTGTGTGTGTGTGTGTGTGTGTGTGTGTGTGTGTGTGTGTGTGTGTGTGTGTGTGTGTGTGTGTGTGTGTGTGTTGCGCGCACACGCCTTTAGCAACCAGCACGCATCAGGGAAGTGAGAGCACACAAAATGATCATGACTGTCCTCTCCTCTCGCTCTCTCCCTCTCCTATCCCCTATCCCCTTGTCTCCCCGCCTAAAGAAACAAGGAATGACTTTTCTTATACACCTTTCCCAACCCATTCGAGCTGGTGGACAACCATTGATGTTCCTACAGAGGGCGGGAGCTGAACAGCTGATGGAGGAAACGTGGTAGACAACCTGTACAGAGCAAGTCCCCACAAAAGAGGACTACACACGTGTTTATTACATTGGTCACGGGAAACCCTGGCATCATCTCGCATTGAAAGGTCTGTCATGCAAGGCAACGTAATCTTTCTTCAGGTGTTTAGGATGATTCCTTGAGCCTGAAGTCTAATGGCATGGTACCAAGATAACAAACATGCCCAGCCTACTGGAGCACCCGCACATCAACTGCGGTAGACGTGTGCGGTAGGCCGAGGACAGGGGAGGAGTTGGAGTCAGGACTCTGGTGACCGGAGCTCCTGACACCCGTGTCCGAACCCTCCCTTGGCCTACCTGAACTGTGGGGCACAATTTGCAAATTAATTCAGTTTTTCAAAACAAAACTTTTACTGATAGCTCTCCGATTCACTGTTCGAACATTGAATTCTTTTCGCGCCTTGTGTTTGCGCGATTCACGCATGCGATCTAATAGCCCAATCAGCAGGGAGCACACACAAGAAGACAAGGTCGGGAAGATCAGTGGTGCCTGTTTTTGAACTGAGATAGCATGGTCTTACAGTTCAAACCGAGGTACTGCTTTTGAACAAATGTGCTCAAGGGAGTGGTCACCCCCACCTTGCAACACCACTGCAGATTGGGTTGGGAAGTGAAGGTGGAAGCTAGAATCACATGTTGGCCAGATGTGAGCAGCGAGTTCGGGGACAATGTGGGCAGGTGTAGAATTTAGGAAAAGGTAACAGGAGATTGAATGGCCTGAGGCTGGAAAGAAGAGAGGTGTGAGAGGATCTAGGTGCATAAGAAGGAAGAAAGCAAGTGAGTGAAGAAAAGCAGGTAAGTTGAAATTTAGTAATTCAGTTCATGCTGTTGGGTTGGAGGTTACTCGGGTGAGATTTGAGGTGCTGCCTTTCAAATATGTGCTTGGCCTCATCCTGGCAAGCGTGACTCAGAATTCCTGCAAATGAACTGTTTTCTTGTGGACAAGAAGCAGACGAGTAAACATCTGCACAAACAGATGTTTGTTTTTAAAAAAGTTCTTCTTCCATGTTATCAAAGAAAACTAGCCCAAACATCTCCCCTAAACTTTTCTCCACTCACCGTCAATGAACGTCCTCCAGTATTGTCATTGCCACCCTGAGAGAAAGGTGCTGGCTGTCCACCTTTTCTATTTCCTCTCATAATCTTATACACCTCTATTAAGTCACCTCTCATCCTCTGCTAATGTACAGCTAGAAGGAATCTTGAAATCGCTGGGTAATGGTGCTTTGATGTTGAACTCCTCATGCAATTCTGCCTGGGAGAGGAAGTTTGAGTTAAATACCCGATCTTCACTTCTTGCACTTGCTGGAGAATGCCAAATTCTTTGCCATTTGATTCAAATGGAAAGGAACAACTGTGAGATTCTTAGGTAATGGTTTATACATTGTTTAAAAGTAGTCTTTTATATCTTTCCATATGTGGATTTTAAAATTACTTATGGCTTGTAAATGTAAATTTTAAAGTATTTAAATCAATTTAAAATTATTCAGGTCAAAACGTTTAAGATTTTATATTTAATTTCTCTTAATTTTTGCTTTTTAAGTTTACAAAAGTCTTTCTATTCTTTGCTTAAAGATTTAAGGGTTTGCCAGTTCTTGTCAAGTCTGAAGTCAAAACATGTTTGGCTCTCAATTTCTGTCAGTTTTGGATAGAGCCTCTATTCAATGGCTCTACTGATTCAGTAAACCTTTTTAATATGCAGGGTCTAACAGTGTAGAATGTGTGCCTAGAAGTTTATGCAAGTTCCCATTGGCAGACTGCCAGTCCTCTTTTCTTACTAAAGCTAGTGGTTTATCTTCTTCTCCTTAACAAAGAAAGCTTCCTTCGATGCATCCAAAAGAACTAATGACACAATTTAGAGGATGTGGATCTCTTAGTATCTTAGCTAATATACATGTTCAGCTCAGCAAGTATCACCAAAACAATTCTCTATGCCCTAAAGAATATGTAAGAAAATGGGACCTGATGTCCACAAACTGGCCATTGTGTTATAACATTGATTGTATATACTTCAAGTGACCTCACTAGTTGCAAAGTGCTTTGGGCCACTCTAAGGTTTTAAAGTAAGTATTGTAAATGCAAAATAATTCTGTTTCTTTTTTTATGGATATTAACCATAGGATATACACATATCATGTATTGAAGTTGTTATGACCCCAAAGGACCCCAAAACCCAGCAGCAATAGGCATTCACCAAGACAAGTAGTTCCTTAAACAAAAATTGTTTTAAATGATCTTTAAACATGAAAACAGAATCAAACTTTAACTTATCTCTATTAACTTAACTCAACCCAACTTAATCCCCTTCTAATTCTAAGTGCATGTGTATATGATGTGTGTGTAAGAAAAGTTCTTTGGTTCACAGTTCAATCTCACTTCTCATTCTTCCGAGTTCTCTGGTTGCAGGCAATTCTTATACTGTGCACAGAATTTAACATGTATAAAGATCAGCAGGCTTTGGTGCTCGAAAGGTAAATGTTTACCGCTCAAGAAGGTTCTCGTAGGGTTTGTAGAGAGAGATTTGTTGTTCCAGGATTTCCACAACTGAGGTACCACCATTAGTCACCTCACTGTCTTGCTGATGAAACTTGCCCCATCAGGGTTCTCCCGATGATAACCTCTTTCTTTCAGGCTATTAAAAAGTTCCTTTCTGTTCTACTTATTCCAAGAGAAACATCAGACAGATCGCACTTCCAGCCATCCACTGCTCTGGAGTTTTCTGTTTCAGTTCCAACAAGCTTTCAGGGTCACACACACTGGCTGAGAGAATTTGTTTCACCTGTCTGTTCTCTCTCTCTCTCTCTCTCTCTCTCTCTCACTCTCACTCTCTCTCTCTCTTTCTCTCTCTCTCTCTCTCTCTCTCTCTCTCTCTCACTCTCACTCTCTCTCTCTCTCCCTCTCTTTCTCTCTCTCTCTCTCTCTCTCTCTCTCTCTCTCTCTCACTCTCACTCTCTCTCTCTCTCTTTCTCTCTCTCTCTCTCTCTCTCTCTCTCTCTCTCTCTCACTCTCACTCTCTCTCTCTCCCTCTCTTTCTCTCTCTCTCTCTCTCTCTCTCTCTCTCTCTCTCTCTCTCTCTCTCTCTCTCTCTCTCTCTCTCTCCAATTGCCAGAAAGCCCATGTGACTCTCTCACTTGCAAAACCCCTGACCTTCTCCAGCAAAAATTAGGAGTCAGTCTTCTTGGTCAAGCTGATGTCTTTAGGTAAACAAAAACCCAGGAGTGACCTTGCAGTGCACTCTATCAAAACCCTTGCAAAGAGCTTTTACCAGCCAGAATGTCTCCTGCTTATGGCTTTAATGATATCTTTTCCATTTGCACCTACTTGTGAAATGTGCACAGCTTTCTCCATAGTTTCTGTAAAGTTACTGAATATGAATTATTTAATATTTCAAATAAGATCTGTTTTAAAGTGTGTAACCTACTCTAATTTTACCAATTTATCTCCCAAATACACCTACAAATATTCCATCACAAAGTATACTATAATCTTGAAGAATTTAGTCCAGGAATATGTATCCTATATTATCATCCAACACCATCAATTTGATGCTATTAGAAACTGGAGAAGGGAAAATCTATAACATAGAAATGACTGCCTCCTATATTCTTATATTATTGGATGAGTAGTTTCATAATAAAGCTTGTTGTACTAAAACATTGAAAATTTTCAAAAGGACTGTAGATACTGGAATCTGGAAACAAACAGCAGGAAGAATTCAGTATGTCAAGCAGCATCTATATGAGGAAAGGAATTGCCAACATTTCGGGTCAAGAACCTGCATCAGGACTGAGTGTGGAGACTGAATCCCTTATAAAAAGAAGGGATGGGTGAAACAGAAACTGTTCAGAGATAGGTGGACTGAGGAAAGGCATATGATGATGAGCAGAAGGAGTTAACTGCAGGAGTGAGAGATGGAGCAGAGGAGTTGTTAGGCAAGGGCAGATGGGTGATAGGTGGAAGCAGATGAGGAGAAAAAGTGAGAAGTGAACCAGCTGTGGAGTGGAGAGAACATCTTCACATTTTTAACAGCAAGTGTAATTTCTGAATTTATTTTTTCTTCAAACTTTGCTAAATTTTATAGAATAGATGAAAATATACACCTTTTTATCTTATTTCATTCATTGCCTTTGGAGGAAGAGCTAGTGCATTGTGGAATAGATATCAAGGTCACACCTCAAAAAGTAAAAAAGTTAAGCATAATTTTTAGTTTTCTGGATTCACTAGTTGTCTCCTCTTTTTTATTATTTTGTGCATTTTTTTTCCCTTTTCTATGCAACATGAAAAAGTAAGGCATGTTTATAAAGTGAAGGAATTAATTTTCAGGGAGAAGCTAGGGATCAGGAGGGTTGCACAGAGACTGGAGTTCAGGAGGGCTGGGGAAGTTGAGATTTGTGGCAACGAGAGGATCAGGACGAATGGAAATGTACTGGAGATCAGGAGTAGTGAGCAGAGACTGGGAATTCGGTGGTTGGAGAGGGTGAAGGATAGATGGGCCGAGGGGTTGTTAGGGGTCAGAACTGCTGGGTGTCGCTGGTGAGAAATTAGGAAATGGAACACCATCTCTCAATCTGCTCAACCTTTTCATCAAAAGACAGCTCCTTCATTCCAGGCATGGGTACAATGAACTTCAGTAAACTAACTTCATTGTAAGTCTGAAGTAAGGCCAAAACTATATTCAGCATTCCAGCACACCTGTATGACTGCAGCAAGATTTGCACACCCTTGTACTTCAGTGCCTCTCCAATAAAGACAACAAGAGGATTGTCACATGATTAATTCCCGTAAGTGGATGGTAACTTGCTGCTTCATGACACCAGATTGCTCTGTACAAATCTTTTTACATTATGTTTCATCTGTTAATTTTTTTTGTCCACACAATTATAAAAGCCATATCATCCTCATAACTTACTTTCCTATCCACCAATGTACCTCGTCATTTCACCTATATCTTAAGCCCAGCACAGATCACTGCTACCCCAAAAACTTTGAGTTTGCCAAGCTGAGCATGACCCATTTTGATCTGACTGTTTTCTGTTCAATGGTCAAACTTCTATCCAAGTCGTATGAGCATTTATCTTGTGCAGGAATCTTTTATATGGCACCTTTTAATCCCTCATGTGTTCAATCTGAGAACTATTATGAATGTCTCATCTTATTTCTTCACACCAGCATCGCTAACAGCACCAGTTGTTCTTATGCTCCTGCTTCATTGAAGCCCTCAAGTGCCAGGTGTTTCCTCTCATGACATGTGTGCTAATATACACTCAGCCCTTGCAATGTCAGTATCTGAGCTGGTGTTTAACAGGACTATTGTCCTTTATCCCATTTCAGCTGCAACTTCCCTCTGTTCCTCCCTTCTACTTCTCCAACTCCTGGACATGATTGTCTGGAAGTGGAATTGGGTCAGGCTGTGCAATGAAGATGAAGAAGGTGAAGGCATAGTGACACGATACACCAGGTGCTTTGCTGGAGAATTTTCAGGGTACACTGGACTGTGAGCTTATTTTAATAAGGAAATTCCTGCTCAATCAAATAACACGGTGCTGATGAATGGAGTGGGAGGGGGTTTTGACTGTTGCAATGATAGCAAACAATGGAGTTCTACTTTTTGCTCTTCAACTTCCTTTGTCCTGTGGTTTACAATCCTGAATTGATCTTCCATACTGACTCATGCTATCCTTCTCTTATCTGCATTACTCCATTTCCCACTTTCCTCCCCTCCAGCCACATCTTCACCATCTTGCTGTGAATGGTGTAATGGACTGTTTTGACACAGACTGTTATTTTTTAGAAAACTTGATTCACGACATTAATTGCCTTCCAAGGCATTATCCCCTTTGAAAATAGAGCTCTGAAATTCCACACTCTCAACCCTCTTTTTGGAGTTCCAGGCAGACGTTATTGGCGTCTGACAAATTCTGCAATTTGTTCAACGTGAAACACCTAATGTCCACATTTTTCTTCTCAAGAATAACACTTTTTCAGTGTAAACGTGTGCAACATGGCCCTCTCCAGTAAAATCTGACATATGCCTGTTTAAAGATAGGCACATACATTCTGC